>NC_061509.1:100102718-100128480 GCF_022539505.1 Lolium rigidum | reverse complement strand
ACTTTTCTAGAACCTTCTAGAACCTGCCATAAATGCACAGGATCATTTCCAAACTTGGAATATGACTTCCTATATATGAATCTTATTCTCCGGACCATTCTGGAACTCCTCGTGATGTCCGGGATCTCATCCGGTACTCCGAACAAATATTCGAACTCCATTCCATATTCAAGTTCTACTATTTCAACATCCAACTTTAAGTGTGTCACCCTACGGTTCGTGAACTATGCGGACATGGTTGAGTACTCACTCCGACCAATAACCAATAGCGGGATACTGGAGATCCATAATGGCTCCCACATATTCAACGATGACTTTAGTGATCGAATGAACCATTCACATACAATACCAATTCCCTTTGTCACGCGATATTTTACTTGTCCGAGGTTTGATCTTCGGTATCACTCTATACCTCGTTCAACCTCGTCTCCTGACAAATACTCTTTACTCGTACCGTGGTATGTGGTCTCTTATGAACTTATTCATATGCTTGCAAGACATTAGACGACATTCCACCGAGAGGGCCCGAAGTATATCTATCCGTCATCGGGATGGACAAATCCCACTGTTGATCCATATGCCTCAACTCATACTTTCCGGATACTTAATCCCACCTTTATAACCACCCATTTACGCGGTGGCGTTTGATGTAATCAAAGTACCTTTCCGGTATAAGTGATTTACATGATCTCATGGTCATAAGGACTAGGTAACTATGTATCGAAAGCTTATAGCAAATAACTTAATGACGAGATCTTATGCTACGCTTAATTGGGTGTGTCCATTACATCATTCATATAATGATATAACCTTGTTATTAATAACATCCAATGTTCATGATTATGAAACTAATCATCCATTAATCAACAAGCTAGTTTAAGAGGCATACTAGGGACTTCTTTGTTGTCTACATATCACACATGTACTAATGTTTCGGTTAATACAATTATAGCATGATATATAAACATTTATCATAAACATAAAGATATAAATAATAACCACTTTATTATTGCCTCTAGGGCATATCTCCTTCAGTGTATGGGAAGACAAATGATACAAAGGAAGCAAGGCAGGACCAACAACGTTTGAAAGACCCTGATGACCGGCATCCGGAATGGTTTCAAGGTCGTGTTAGCTACGCTCTTACCAAAGAAGAGAAGGTCATCTTTTTTGAATGCCTGAGCAGTATGAAGGTCCCGTCTGGCTTCTCGTCGAATATAAAGGGAATAATAAACATGGCGTACAAAAAGTTCCAAAACCTGAAGTCTCACGACTGCCACGTGATTATGACGCAATTGCTTCCGATTGCTTTGAGGGGGCTCCTACCGGAAAATGTTCGAGTAGCCATTGTGAACCTATGCATTCCTCAATGCAATCTCTCAGAAGGTAATCAATCCAGAAGATCTACCACGGTTACAGAACGATGTGGTCCAATGTCTTGTCAGTTTCGAGTTGGTGTTCCCGCCATCCTTCTTCAGTATTATGACGCACCTCCTGGTTCGCCTAGTAGAAGAGATTTCCATTCTCGGTCTTGTATTTCTACACAATATGTTCCCCTTCGAGAGGTTCATGGGAGTATTAAAGAAATATGTCCGTAACCGTGCTAGGCCAGAAGGAAGCATCGCCAAGGGCTATGGAAATGAGGAGGTAATTGAGTTTTGTGTTGACTTTGTTCCTGACCTTAAGCCGATTGGTCTTCCTCGATCACGGCACGAGGGGAGACTAAGTGGAAAAGGCATGATCGGAAGGAAATCAACGATATGTATGGACGGCCATTCTATGACTGAAGCACACCACACAGTTCTGACCAATTCCAGCTTGGTGGCTCCGTACTTTGAGAAACACAAGAATATTTTACGCTCGGACAACCCGGGAAGCCTCGAATCCCGGATTAGAAAGGCCCACATGGAGACTTTCGGCAGTTGGTTGAGAAAACATTTAATGAATGACAATGATGTTGGAGATAAGCTGTACATGTTGGCCAAGACACCATCTTCGACTATAACGACTTTCCAAGGGTACGATATAAATGGGAATACATTTTACACGGCTAAGAAGGAGTACAATCATATTATGGGGCCAGGAGGGTATCACCTTTGGGAGCCTAGGTCGGAGAAGATGGAGAACGAGCTGAGGACGCGAGGAATCCGTCCAGGTACAGAGGGATGGGACCCAAGGGCCAAAAGCTGGTGGTACGGGCATGGGGGAACGCTACACCCAGAGACAGGGGCGTGTGTTCACCGGAACGTATCGTTTAAACCCACTCAAGCCCTTATTGACGCAATGAGGGATGCTCAAGAGAGGAAGATCAAGTTCAACAGAGAGAACGACGCGCTGACAAAAGCCCTCGGGAATCCTGAACACGGAGGACGTGTACGAGGCATGGGGAACATTCCGTGGAAATAGGGTTCTCCCAGAACGATGACCCGTACGGTTACAGAAGCCGTAAGAGAAAGATGGATCGGGATGCAGATGTTGTGGCACGGTTGGTATCGGAATTCGATACGATGAATAAAACCGTGAGTATACTAGTACAAGAAAGATCGGCAGCTGGGGCGCATGAAGATCATCCAGCGGATCTCGGAAGCCAGCAGCGGATGAGAAGCAGCGTGGCTTCCACGGAGGCCCCGCCAGCTACTGATAATGCACCGGCGATCGATATTACTGCACCGGAGCCTCCTCTCTACCCCGTGGACGATGTAAAGGAGATGAAAGAATGTCATCTGCATTATCCAATTGGGAACATGTCCACGAAGGTAGCCATCGGCAGTGCTTTACCATGTGAGCCTGGAGCACTCCACCACAACAATCCCATTCCAGATGGCTATGCTCGTGTCACGGTGTAGGAAATAGTCCCAGGGTTTGAGGAACCGGAGATTGACATTGCTACACCCGAAGGGGAGAGAAGACTTGGAGGTGTCAAGCGCCAGTTCATTCTATGGAAAAAGAAGTTAATCAAGTTTCCAGGCGAGGCGCCAAGGCAAACAAGTCCACCCCCCTCGGGTGGTGGTGGCGGTGGCGGTGGCGGTGGTGGTGGTGGTTCACCTACACCTCCTTCACGTCAGCCGACGCCGCCCCCCAATTCACCTCCGGCGGGTAATCAGCCGCCGCCCCCCAGTCCTCGTCCGGCGGGTGATCAGACGCCGCCCCCCAATCCACCTCCGGCGAATAAGCAGAAGCAGTCCTGGATTATTAACCCGGACCCTTATGTACCTAAAACCACAAAGGTACCATAGCCATCACTGAAGCCTCTCCCCACAAGGCCTTGGGAACGTAGTACCGAGAAAGTCGACGCGGCCGCGGCTACTCACCATGAGAAATGGAAGGAGGAGCGCAAGAAGAAAAGAGAGGGCGAGCCCAAGCCAGTATTTTCTGACAAGCAAAAGCAGTGGGCTAAGTCATTTTTGAGCACACCGTCCCAAGCCGCGAAGAATCGCACGACGACTATGCACGTGAACTTCGTAGGCAAACACTCATGTTCAAGAGGAACAAAGAGTTGGCGGAGAAGCAGGAGAAGAAAGCCTTGGAGGAGGCCGAGAAAGAATTAGAAAGTATAAAAGGGGGGAAAGAAGTTGCCCAGCTCGGGGAACAAAGTAAACAATCGATCGCCCCGCTCATAGTGAAAGCCGCCGGTCCGGATGCTGAACTAATGGACCCCGCTATCGCCGCAGCTGCGGCAGCACATGGAATTACTGTAACGGGTGCCAGAGAACAAGCGGCCGCGTTCGGTATGACTCTTCGTGAAGTGTTAGTGATACGGGGCGACTTTCGGTCTCCACCGCATCATGTGCGTCAACATCTACACGTCACGCAAAGGTGAATCTCTCCTTTATGCGTTCCTACAAATGTCTCTCCTGAATGGTATGCTACTTCATCCTACGTCATATGACCATGATAGGTATGCATCGCCGAGTATGGAGGAAGTGGATGACGCCATGGAGGCTCGAGGACTCAAGGTCAACGTCAAGGTCATGGGAAGCATAGAAGAGATCGTCAAGGAGAAGGGGACGCGCCGCGAAGGCCGGCACTGTGTTTGACACGAGAAAAACGTCTGTGAAAGACAGACGCGCTACGTTGAGAGGGACGATGGTAGCGTGTTTCTCTCATGCGCCGGGGTAAAATAAAAGAAATGCAGGCGTGCCAGTGTACCGTAGTACACGAGAAAAAGATAGGGAAGCATGCATTTTATTAATCTCTCTTGGAGAAATAAAGTTCAAGTTCCCGAATACAAAGCGCTCTGTGGCCTGCTCGCACGGCCAGCCTGACTATGGCGATTGCGATCTCCTGGTTCCCGGGGCCTCGGAAGGCACCCGGTTAATTACTCCCGCGGGTTACGCCGCGGGACACCTCCGATTAAGCTGTGTGGTCGTCTTCGTCGTCTTCGCTTCGCATTCTCAATGCATGATGTGGTGGTGGTGTGTGGGCGGCGGCAGAGCCCGTGTCCTCGTCGGTACACGCGCCGCAAGTAGCGTGGCCTTTGCTCCGGCCACGCCCACCCTCGCCGTCTTGCCTCGTCGGTCTTGACGGTGTTGACGTAGTTGGAATAGCATGTGTCCGCTCAGCTGGGACTTCTCGACGACCACAACTTCGTCGGGGTGTGCAAGGGGTATGCCTCGCGAGAGTAAAGTTGTCGATGGAGATCGGCGTCGGTGTGAAACCAACGCACACGCACAAGTCGGCATGTCCGAAGTGGTCGGTGCCTCGTCTTGGCCCAACGCCAAGTTTATGACCGTTGGCGTAGACAAGGACACCGTCTCACGGACTCGTGGAGAGGTGGTCTCAAAGGTGTCGTCTCGCCTCGCTTCGAATGGTGTAGATGGCGCCGCTCTGCGCGCTGATGTCTACGTTCCCCCTCCTTTCCTGTAGACAGTGTTGGGCCTCCAAGAGCAGAGGTTTGTAGAACAGCAGCAAGTTTCCCTTAAGTGGATACCCAAGGTTTATCGAACTCAGGGAGGAAGAGGTCAAAGATATCCCTCTCATGCAACCCTGCAACCACAAAGCAAGAAGTCTCTTGTGTCCCCAACACACCTAATAGGTGCACTAGTTCGGCGAAGAGATAGTGAAATACAGGTGGTATAAATAAGTATGAGCAGTAGCAACGGTGCCGAGAAAAGTGCTTGGCGTGTAGTTGATGGTGGTGGTATTGCAGACAGTAGTAACGCAGATAAAACGAGTAACAAGCGAGTAGTAACGCAGCAGTAGTAAACAAGCAGTAGTAACTCAGCGGTATTTAGGAACAAGGCCTAGGGATTACACTTTCACTAGTGGACACTCTCAACATTGATCACATAACAGAATAGATAAATGCATACTCTACACTTTTGTTGGATGATGAACACATTGCGTAGGATTACACGAACCCTCAATGCCGGAGTTAACAAGCTCCACAATAATGCTCATGTTTAAGTAACCTTTAGTGTAAGATAGATCAACGCTACTAAACCAAGTACTAGCATAGCATGCACACTGTCACCTTCATGCATATGTAGGAGGAATAGATCACATCAATATTATCATAGCAATAGTTAACTCCATAATCTACAAGAGATCATGATCATAGCATAAACCAAGTACTAACACGGTGCACGCACCGTCACCTTTGCACACATGCGGGAGGAATAAACTACTTTAATAACAAATCACTAGAGTAGCACATAGATAAATTGTGATACAAAACATGTTGCAATCTTAAAGAGATATAAATAAGCACCTCACTATGCCATTCAATGAGTAAGTATTCTGTGAAATATGGCCTAAGAGACCCACACGGTGCACACACTTGTCACCTTTACACACGTGGGACTAGAAGTCTCCAGGAGATCACATAGGTAAAACTCACTTGACTAGCATAATGACATCTAGATTACAAGCATCATCATATGAATCTCAATCATGTAGGGCAGCTCATGAGATTATTGTATTGAAACACATAGGAGAGAGATGAACCACATAGCTACCGGTACAGCCCCGAGCCTCGATGGAGAACTACTCCCTCCTCATGGGAGCAGCAGCGGTGATGAAGATGGCGGTGGAGATGGCAGCGGTGTCGATGGAGAAGCCTTCCGGGGCACTTCCCCGCTCCGGCAGGGTGCCGGAGCAGAGATCCTGTCCCCCGGATCTTGGCTTCGCGATGGCGGCGGCTGCGGCGGGTTTACGTGGGTTTCGTCAATTGGTATCGGGTTTTCGATCCGGGGGCTTTATATAGGCGAAGAGGCGGCGCGGAGGGCCGACGGGGGGCCACACCATAGGGCGGCGCGGCCCCCCTGTGGCCGCGCCGGCCTAGGGTTTGGTGGCCCTGTGGCCCCCCTCTGGTCCTTCCCGGGTGTTCTGGATGCTTCCGATGAAAATAGGAACTTTGGCGTTGATTTCGTCCGATTCCGAGAATATTTCGTTACTAGGATTTCTGAAACCAAAAACAGCAGAAAACAGAAACTGGCACTTCGGCATCTTGTTAATAGGTTAGTTCCAGAAAATGCACGAATATGACATAAAGTGTGCATAAAACATGTAGATAACATCAATAATGTGGCATGGAACACAAGAAATTATCGATACGTTGGGGACGTATCAGCATCCCCAAGCTTAGTTCTGCTCGTCCCGAGCAGGTAAAACGATAACAAAGATAATTTCTGAGTGACATGCCATCATAAACTTGATCATACTATTTGTAAAGCATATGTAGAGAATGCAGCGATCAAAACAATGGTGATGACATGAGTAAACAAGTGAATCATAAAGCAAAGACCTTTCATGAATAGCACTTCAAGACAAGCATCAATAAGTCTTGCATAGGAGTTAACTCATAAAGCAATAATTCAAAGTAAAGGTATTGAAGCAACACAAAAGAAGATGAAGTTTCAGCGGTTGCTTTCAACTTGTAACATGTATATCTCATGGATATTGTCAACATAGAGTAATATAATAAGTGCAATAAGCAAGTATGTAGGAATCAATGCACAGTTCACACAAGTGTTTGCTTCTTGAGGTGGAGAGAAATAGGTGAACTGACTCAACATTGAAAGTAAAAGAACGGTCCTCATAGAGGAAAAGCATCGATTGCTATATTTGTGCTAGAGCTTTGATTTTGAAAACATGAAACAATTTTGTCAACGGTAGTAATAAAGCATATGCATCATGTAAATTATATCTTATAAGTTGCAAGCCTCATGCATAGTGTACCAATAGTGCTCGCACCTTGTCCTAATTAGCTTGGACTACCTGGATTATCACCGCAATACATATGCTTTAACCAAGTTTCACAAAGGGGTACCTCTATGCCGCCTGTACAAAGGTCTAAGGAGAAAGCTCGCATTTGGATTTCTCGCTTTTGATTATTCTCAACTTAGACATCCATACCGGGACAACATAGACAACGGATAATGGACTCCTCTTTTAATGCTTTAAGCATTCAACAACAATTAATTCTTTTCTCATTAGAGATTTGAGGATGTTTGTCCAAAACTGAAACTTCCACCATGGAACATGGCTTTAGTTAGCGGCCCAATGTTCTTCTCTCACAATATGCATGCTCAAACCATTCAACTCGGTGTAGATCGCCCTTACTTCGGACAAGACGAACATGCATAGCAACTCACATGAAATTCAACAATGAGTTGATGGCGTTCCCCGATAAACATGGTTATCGCACAACAAGCAACTTAATAAGAGATAAAGTGCATAATTACATATTCAATACCACAATAGTTTTTAAGCTATTTGTCCCATGAGCTATATATTGCAAAGGTGAATGATGGAATTTTAAAGGTAGCACTCAAGCAATTTACTTTGGAATGGCTAGAAAATACCATGTAGTAGGTAGGTATGGTGGACACAAATGGCATAGTGGTTGGCTCAAGTATTTTGGATGCATGAGAAGTATTCCCTCTCGATACAAGGTTTAGGCTAGCAAGGCTTGTTAGAAACAAACACAAGGATGAACCGGTGCAGCAAAACTCACATAAAATACATATTGAAAACATTATAAAACTCTACACCGTCTTCCTTGTTGTTCAAACTCAATACTAGAAATTATCTAGACCTTAGAGAAACCAATTATGCAAACCAAATTTTAGCATGCTCTATGTATTTCTTCATTAATGGGTGCAAAGCATATGATGCAAGAGCTTAAACATGAGCACAACAATTGCCAAGTATCACATTACCCAAGACATTATAGCAATTACTACATGTATCATTTTCCAATTCCAACCATATAACAATTTAACGAAGAGGAAACTTCGCCATGAATATTATGAGCTAAGAACACATGTGTTCATACGAACCAGCGGAGCGTGTCTCTCTCCCACACAAGCATTTATTCAAACAAAAACAAAAACAAAAGCACACAGACGCTCCAAGTAAAGCACATAAGATGTGACCGAATAAAAATATAGTTTCAAGAGAAGGAACCCGATAATGTTGTCGATGAAGAAGGGGATGCCTTGGGCATCCCCAAGCTTAGACGCTTGAGTCTTCTTAATATATGCAGGGGTGAACCACCGGGTGCATCCCCAAGCTTAGAGCTTTCACTCTCCTTGATCATAGTATATCATCCTCCTCTCTTGACCCTTGAAAACTTCCTCCACACCAAACTCGAAACAACTCATTAGAGGGTTAGTGGACAATAAAAATTAACATGTTCAGAGGTGACACAATCATTCTTAACACTTCTGGACATTGCATAAAGCTACTGGACATTAATGGATCAAAGAAATTCATCCAACATAGCAAAAGAGGCAATGCGAAATAAAAGGCAGAATCTGTCAAAACAGAACAGTCCGTAAAGATGGATTTTATTAGGCCACCAGACTTGCTCAAATGAAAATGCTCAAATTGAATGAAAGTTGCGTACATATCTGAGGATCATGCACGTAAATTGGCATAATTTTCTGAGCTTCCTGCAGGGCAGTGGGCTCAGATTCGTGACAGCAAAGAAATCTGGAACTGCGCAGTAATCCAAATCTAGTACTTACTTTTCTATCAACGGCTTAACTTGGCACAACAAAACTCAAAACTAAGATAAGGAGAGGTTGCTACAGTAGTAAACAACTTCCAAGACACAAATATAAAACAAAGTACTGTAGCAAAATAACACATGGGTTATCTCCCAAGAAGTTCTTTCTTTTTAGCCATTAAGATGGGCTCAGCAGTTTTAATGATGCACTCGCAAAAAATAGTATTTGAAGCAAAAGAGAGCATCAAGAGGCAAATTCAAAACACATTTAAGTCTAACATGCTTCCTATGCATAGGAATCTTGTAAATAAACAAGTTCATGAGGAGCAAAGTAACAAGCATAGGAAGATAAAACAAGTGTAGCATCAAAAATTTCAGCACATAGAGAGGCATTTTAGTAACATGAAAATTTCTACAACCATATTTTCCTCTCTCATAATATCTTTCAGTAGCATCATGAGCAAACTCAACAATATAACTATCAAATGAAACATTCTTATCATGAGTCTCATGCATAAAATTATTACTACTCCCAACATAAGCATAATCAATTTTATTAGTTGTAGTGGGAGCAAATTCAACAAAGTAGCTATCATTATTATTCTCATCAAGTGTAGGAGGCATAGTATAATCACAACAAAATTTACTCTCCATAGTAGGTGGCACCAAGAGACCACTATCATTATAATCATCATAAATAGGAGGCAAAGTATCATCAAAAAAAAATTTCTCCTCAATGCTTGGGGGACTAAAAATATCATGCAAACCAGCTTCCCCAAGCTTAGAACTTTCTATATCATTATCAACAATGGTGTTCAAAGCGTTCATACTAATATTACTACCAGCATGCAAAGAAGATTTCATAGGTTTTTTAATTTTCGCATCAAACAATCCATGTTTTAAATCAGGAAATAGAATAAGAAGCTCACTCTTGTACATTATGCCAAACTAGTGTAAACAAGAAACAACAAGATGCAATTGCAGGATCTAAAGGAAATAGCTTTGAGCACACACACGACGGCGCAAGAAAAATACTTTACCTGAGACCGTAGTATGAGAGCCTTTTACCTTTCCTCCCCGGCAACGGCGCCAGAAAAGTGCTTGATGTCTACGTTCCCCCTCCTTTCCTGTAGACAGTGTTGGGCCTCCAAGAGCAGAGGTTTGTAGAACAGCAGCAAGTTTCCCTTAAGTGGATACCCAAGGTTTATCGAACTCGGGGAGGAAGAGGTCAAAGATATCCCTCTCATGCAACCCTGCAACCACAAAGCAAGAAGTCTCTTGTGTCCCCAACACACCTAATAGGTGCACTAGTTCGGCGAAGAGATAGTGAAATACAGGTGGTATAAATAAGTATGAGCGGTAGCAACGGTGCCGGAAAAGTGCTTGGCGTGTAGTTGATGGTGGTGGTATTGCAGCAGTAGTAACGCAGTAAAACAGTAACAAGCAGTAGTAACGCAGCAGTAGTAAACAAGCAGTAGTAACTCAGCAGTATTTAGGAACAAGGCCTAGGGATTACACTTTCACTAGTGGACACTCTCAACATTGATCACATAACAGAATAGATAAATGCATACTCTACACTTTTGTTGGATGATGAACACATTGCGTAGGATTACACGAACCCTCAATGCCGGAGTTAACAAGCTCCACAATAATGCTCATGTTTAAGTAACCTTTAGTGTAAGATAGATCAACGCTACTAAACCAAGTACTAGCATAGCATGCGCACACTGTCACCTTCATGTATATGTAGGAGGAATAGATCACATCAATATTATCATAGCAATAGTTAACTCCATAATCTACAAGAGATCATGATCATAGCATAAACCAAGTACTAACACGGTGCACGCACTGTCACCTTTGCACACATGCAGGAGGAATAAACTACTTTAATAACAAATCACTAGAGTAGCACATAGATAAATTGTGATACAAAACATGTTGCAATCTTAAAGAGATATAAATAAGCACCTCACTATGCCATTCAATGAGTAAGTATTCTGTGAAATATGGCCTAAGAGACCCACACGGTGCACACACTGTCACCTTTACACACGTGGGACTAGAAGTCTCCGGAGATCACATAGGTAAAACTCACTTGACTAGCATAATGACATCTAGATTACAAGCATCATCATATGAATCTCAATCATGTAGGGCAGCTCATGAGATTATTGTATTGAAACACATAGGAGAGAGATGAACCACATAGCTACCGGTACAGCCCCGAGCCTCGATGGAGAACTACTCCCTCCTCATGGGAGCAGCAGCGGTGATGAAGATGGCGGTGGAGATGGCAGCGGTGTCGATGGAGAAGCCTTCCGGGGGCACTTCCCCGCTCCGGCAGGGTGCCGGAACGGAGATCTCGTCCCCGGATCTTGGCTTCGCGATGGCGGCGGCTCGGCGGGTTTACGTGGGTTTCGTCAATTGGTATCGGGTTTTCTGATCCAGGGGCTTTATATAGGCGAAGAGGCGGCGCGGAGAGGGCTGACGGGGGGCCACACCATAGGGCGGCGCGGCCCCCCTCCGGCCGCGCCGGCCTAGGGTTTGGTGGCCCCGTGGCCCCCCTCTGGTCCTTCCCGGGTGTTCTGGATGCTTCCGATGAAAATAGGAACTTTGGCGTTGATTTCGTCCGATTCCGAGAATATTTCGTTACTAGGATTTCTGAAACCAAAAACAGCAGAAAACAGGAACTGGCACTTCGGCATCTTGTTAATAGGTTAGTTCCAGAAAATGCACGAATATGACATAAAGTGTGCATAAAACATGTAGATAACATCAATAATGTGGCATGGAACACAAGAAATTATCGATACGTTGGGGACGTATCACGCGCCGGCATGCCTTGCATGGATGTCGTTGTCGCGCTCCGTGGGTGTCGTGGAGAGGGCGCTGCGCTTCACGGGTGTCATTCTCGTCATGGCGGATGGCGCCGGGCTGTACACCGGCAGCCCCGACATCATCGTCGATGGCACGGTGTAGAGTTGAAGATGGCGTCGTGCTGCACGCCGACAATCCCGGGCGTTGTCGTCACGCCCCATAAGTGTGGTGGTGATGGCGTCGCGCTACACGCCGGAAGCCTCGGCACGGACATCGTCGCCACGCTTCACGGATGTGATGTTGATGGTGCCATTTTACACGCCGGCAGCCTCGTCGTCGTCGTCGCGCCTCGCGGGTGTGGTGTCGATGGCGCCATGCTACGCGCCGGCAGCCTCGCCGCGGACGTCGTCGTCGCGCCTCGCGTGTGACATGGAGTTGATGGCGCCGCGCTACACGCCGGCAGCCTCGTCACGAACGTCGTTGTCGCGCCTCACGGGTGTGGTGTTGATGGCGCCATGCTACGCGCCGGCAGCCTCGTCGCGTACATTGTCGTCGCGCCTCGCGTGTGCCATGGAGTTGATGGCGCCGCGCTACCCGCCTGCAGCCTCGTCGCGGACGTCGTCGTAGCGCCTCGCGGGTGTGGTGATGGCGTCGCGCTGCACGCCGGCAGCCCCCTCGCGGACACGTCATCGCGGCTTGTGGTGGTGTTGATGGCGCCGCGCTATACGCCGGCAGCCTCGTCACGGACGCCGCCGTCGCGGCTTGTGGGTGTGTTGATGGCGCCAGCCTCCTCGCGGACGTCGTCGTCGCGACTTGTGGGTGTGGTGTTGATGGCGCCGCGGTACGTCGT
This sequence comes from Lolium rigidum, assembly GCF_022539505.1. Classification (NCBI taxonomy): domain Eukaryota; kingdom Viridiplantae; phylum Streptophyta; class Magnoliopsida; order Poales; family Poaceae; genus Lolium; species Lolium rigidum. The sequence continues at coordinate 100,115,854 of NC_061509.1, read as the reverse complement.
CAGCCTCATCGCCGACGTCATCGTCGCGGCTTGCAGGAGTGGTGTCGATGGCGCCGCGCTGCATGCCGGCAGCCTCATCGCGCATCGTGGGTATGGTGGAGAAGATGCCGCTCTGCATGCCTAGATGGCCGGCTTCGTCGACGTGCGTGGTGGAGATGATGACAGGCTGCACGCTGGCATGCTGGGCACGCACTCGTCATCGCGCCTCGCAGTATGATGGAGATGGCGCCACGCTCCCCACCAGCAAGCGTGGCACAGACTCGTTGTCGTCGCGCCTTATGGATGGTGAATACGGCGCCGTGCTGTGCGCCGGCATGCCCATCATCGTCGCGCCTCGGGAGCGTCGTGGAGGGGCGTCGCGCTGCACGCCGGCAGCCTCCCTCACGGGCGTCATCATCGCTCCTCACGAGTGGTGGAGATGGCGCCGCGCTGCACGCCGGCAGCCCCGGCACGAATGTCGTCGCCGCGCCTCGCCGGTGGTGGAGATGGCGTCGCGCTGCACGCCAGCAGCCCCGACAAGGATGTCGTCGCCGCGCCTCGCCGGTGGTGGGGATGGCGTCGCGCCGCGCGCCGGCAGCCTTGACGTCGTCATCGTGGCTCGCGGGAGTGGAGAGGGCACCGCGCTCCACGCCGGCAACCGCTGACACTAGGTCCATCGTTATGCCTTGCAGAGATAAGGATGTCGCCGGGCTACACGCCGGCAACCCGCCACCATGACATCGTCGCCTTGGACGTCGTTCGCGGAGATGAGGATGTCGCCGGGCTACACGTCGGCAGCCCCGCCACCATGACCTTGGGCGTCGCTCGCGGAGTTGACGATTTCGCCGGGCTACACGTCAGCAGCCCCGCCACCATGACACCATGTCCTTGGGCATCGCTCGCGGAGTTGACGATGTCGCCGGGCTACACGTCGGCAGCCCCGCCACCATGACGCCGTGTCCTTAGGCGTCGCTAGAGGAGTTGACGATGTCGCCGGGCTACACGCCGGCAGCTTCACCACGGTCGTCGTCCACACCAGCCCTGTGCGCCACGGTGTGGTATGCATGCTAAGAGAGAAGAAGAGACAGAGAGTCAACCATTGTTCTCACCGTTAGGAACCGTCATCTTCTCCTCCATCGTTGGTGTCTCTTCTTTGCTTCTGATCGGTGATCTCCGGCCGTATGTGTTTGATGGATGGATGTGTGATTCTGGCTAGTTGTTTGTGTTGCTGGATTGGTATGCGAGAGAGGGTTGTGTGTCTCGATCTTCAGGCCTCCGTGGTGTGTCTTCCGAGCTGCGCCTCCGGCTGCTGCGTCTTCAGGGACGAGAGCTTCGTGCGTCCTGCCTCCGGCTGGTCAGGGTTCTCCTCCTCCCCGTCTTCGTCATGTTCGGTCCTTTTTATAGGCAGCGGGCGCTGCCGGATGGATGACGATGGGCTGCCCATTCTTCGGGATTTGTTCTGGTTGATGCTTATCCAATCATCGCGCGCACGCACGCGCCAACCCTTTGACGAAAATTGCGGCCGGCCAAATGTGGCGAAAGGCAAACCGATCCGCAATATTATCCTGCGCACGTACCGGGCGTACGTACGTATACTCATCTGCTTAGGCGCTTGTGTATTTTATAGCTGCCCGAACGTGACCCATGCCCATGTATTGCTGATGGCTCGACTGATTTACTAGCTCCATGTATCAATCCAATGATCAGCTCCATACATGATACATGTACACATCTTGCTTGCTTAGACCAAGTTTACGTTACGCACAAATCAATAGGCTCATGTACTAAATCTCATTTTCTTTTCTTTCCCTGTGCCAATTTGCTAAGCTGTAAAATACTGCCACAGCTTGTACAAAATTGCGTCGAACACACTGCCGTTCACGACGACCGGCACTGCCGCCCATCTCCACCGGCACTGCCGCCCTACCACTACACCTGAGGATGATGGCCCTGTCGTCCTACCTGCGCCGGCACTACCGCCCCACTGCAAAGAGCATCAAATCTGAACCCTTTATCCCTTTGTATGCCTAAACTACCCCTCCTTTGGTGGCTCCCTATATATAGGCTCCCACCTCCCCCTTCATTAGGTTAGACATAACTTGAGTGAGAAGTTAGCTTATGCCTCCACCATCCCTCCGGGATTAGGGAAACCCCCCTCCTCTCTTAGACACAAATCTATGAATTGTATCAAGGCACTCCTTATATGATTTATCTTTCGCACTTGTGATTCTACCGCGGTCTCTCACACGTGTGACTCCATAGATCGTATATCGGTCTTTCTCTCGGGGATTCTACCTCGTGTCTCTCCTTGAGGGATTCTATCGGGATAGTGGTTCGGGCTATCGGGAGTAAACCGAATTGTATCGGGTTGGTGTGTGTTTGCGTGTGTTCATCGTGTTCATCGCCGTGTTCTTCGTGTTCTTCCTCTCCCCGCCTTTCCCTCGGTCAATTCGTGAGATCGGGCAACCCACGTGGCCTTAGGCCGCATCATATGGTATCAGAGCAAAGGTTGCCACGAATTTGACCCCCCAATTTCTCCAATTTCGCACAAAAAAAAATACCCAAAAAATAGCTCGAAATTTGATCTCTGGATTTGTTGAGTTTTTTGTGGTTTTGGTCCACAGATCTGATGTTATAGTGGTTGATCTACATCCTCACAAATTTTCGTTGTCCAATTCCATCTATTTCGCCTCAAATCGAAGGATTTCTGAGCCGTTCTGTTGTTCGTGTTCTTGGCGGAAGAACAGTTCGAGGAGACCCAAATTGGTCAACGCCACCGAGCCGCCCCACGCCCTCGCGCTGCTGGCCAGTAGCAGCCTCCGCTCTCGCCCACGCTCGCCGCCAGGCCCGCCACGCACAAGCACCCCGCACCAGGCCAGCCACCAACAACGCGCCACCAGGCCCAGCTCGCCACCCGCGCCTCCAGCCCGACCGGCCAACCACCAGCCACCACCCCGACCGGCCGGCGCCACCGCGTGCAATCCCCTGGCCTATGCTCCTGCGCGCCAATCGCCACACCTTCAACCCTGCTCGTGCGTGCTCCCGGTCAGCAATAGCCCCACCCACCCGCGCCGCAATCTCGCCCACACGCGCGCCCTCCGCAGCTGCCCCCAGGCCGCAGCACCCGCCCGCCAAGCTCGAGCTCCACACTCCGCATCCTCCATTCTCTGCCAAGCCGTACCGCCAGGCCAGCTCGCCCTGCTGCACTTGCCGCCTCCACTCGCCGCTCGCCCTTGGCTCATCCCGCACGGGCGCCTGGCTCAGCTTCCATCAACGCACGCGCCAAGCCAGCCACCGCCCCCTGGCCGCTCGATCACCACTGCGCGCCGGCCTCAATTGTGCGCTCAGGCCAGGCCCTTGCTCCAATTCGCAGAACCCACCGAGCCGTCGCCCAATCCGCTCGATCGCTGCAAGGTCCAATCCCGCAGCTCATCTGCTCAGCATCTCGCGCAAGCATCTCCCAAGCCGCCCCGTGCTGCTCCTCTCCATCGCTCATACTCGCGCAAGTCTTGTCCGGCCGACCGGACGGCACACCGGGCCACCCGGTTATAATCAGCTCGGACCGGAGCGAAACCGGGCGGCAACCGGATGGTCCGGCCAGAATCCGGTTGACCGGGTTCTGGACCAGTTTCGTCCAATTTTGACTCCATTTTTTTGCCTCAAATTTTGACAACTTTTCGGAGTCCGTTTGATTCCAAATTTTAACAGCATCCCCCAAATACTCCACATAGTCTACCCTCAATTTTTGACGATTTTTGGACACCAACTTTTGACGACTCGTTTTGATCCAATTTTTCGGGCATTGACTTAATTTGCTTGGTTTCCGTTTTGGAGTGCCTTTGGTCCGTGAGAATCGCTTCCGCGCCTACATCAACACCGCGGCGACACGTTCGGCACCCCAGATTCCGGCGCATCTTCGCCACTTCGACACCACCACTTCGCCGTTGCAAGTTCGTGTGCTTGACACCGCCTAACGTCAATAGGTATAACTTGCCTCCCCTACCCCTTGTAGCCTTTTCTTCCTTTGCGTACCTATCCCATTGAGAGTGGATTTCCGAGCGTTGCGAAGCATTGCACAAGTGTCACGATCGTGAGAGGGTGTGTGTGCGTTGTGTTGAGCAAAGCTCCGAAGCAAGCTCGGTGTGAAAGATATACAAAAGAAGAAAAGTGTGACATATACATAGAGAGAAAAATAAAGCTTCTAAGCATAGAGAAAAAAAAATGAAAAAATAAAGAGAAAAAAATAGAAAAGAGTGTGTGTCCACCGATACCGAGAAGTGCAAAGCTTGTGAGCACTAGAGAGAAAAGAGGAGAGTGGCATTTGTGCAAATCTTGTTGCTTCTTTCTTGTGCAACCAAGCTACTGTCTCTCTTGTGTTGGCGTGACATCGAGCATATAGTCTTCGTTAGGACCATCTTTATCACTTGCTCACTTCCTTGGTCGCGCTAACCCCATTGTTATCCGTTGTGTGTGTTTCCGTGTTTCCTTGACATAGATCACCACTTTTGACATTTGACTTTGGATCTTACCCACATTTGACAATAGACTTTTCCGTTGGTCTTTTTCGTTTGCTATCCACTCCATACCCACCACCATATAGTGTTCTTAGCCTTTTGCGTGTGCTTTGAGTGTGTGTGTGAGTAACCCCGATACATTTCGACTTTGCTCTTGACTTGAACCATCTTTCCGATACTTTCTTGAAAGGTGGGATACTTGTGTAGTTTTCCTTCCACCACATACACATACACCTATCCTAGTGAGCCATATACATGATGACCCCACAAGAGCAAGCCGAGATGAGAGCATACTTCGCCGAGCTAGATGCTCGAGAAGCCCAAATGACACCCAAAGATAAAGCCGAGTGCAACGCATACTTCAAATACCTTGAGAGCAAGAGTGACACACCCCATGAGTCGAGTGAGGACACTTTGATTTCTAACAACTTAACCTCTACTCCTCTTGTGTTGTCTTCCTCTTTGCTAGGTTTCTCGGACATCGACGACGCCATTGCCATGGAGATGAGGGACTCCACTATATGTGAGATGAGCGACTCCACTATATGTGAGCTTGATGAGTGCCTCCACTTCGAGAGCATGAGTGATACACCGAGTGAGATGAGAGTGGTAGTTGATAGGTCATGTGAGGCCATTTCGAATTCTAACAACTTACCCTCTACCTCTAGTGTGTTTCCTTGTGTCTTATTAGGTCCCATGGATGACGAGATGCCGATCATGGAGAAGATGTACATGGTGCATGAAGATGATGATATCACACCATGCTTGTTGCTTGAAGATGAACATGGAGGCCACATCGAGCCTACCTCTTCCACAACACCTACCTCATATGAGCGGGACTACAAAGGTACCTATATGGGTGTTGATGATGCCATGATCCCACTAGTGGACATGATGATTTGTGAGTGCTTGCATGAGTTGGATGATCCCATTGCTATGTCATATGCTTCTTTCACTTTCCCTTGTGATACTTGTGCCATTGTTGATCATGTGGAAGTAGTTGCTTGTGACACTTGGACCATGCCATGCTATGAGTGTTTCGATTTCTATCCTATTGCTTGCAATATGTCGAACAATTTCTCTTTCCCATGTATTGCTTGCAATGTTGATAATGATGCTTGTGTTGTGACAACCTTGCCGAACAATTGCTCTTTCCCTAGGTTTGTCGACAACAAAGATCAAATGTTGAACATGTTTTGTGCTACATGCTTGCAATATTCTCCCATTAATGCAAACAAAATGTTGAGTACTTGCTCTTTCCAATGCTTGATTTGCAATGATGTTAATATGCTTGTGAATGAGATTGCCCCCATACCTCTCTCACATTTTGGAGACTTTGCATATATCCATGTTGATCATGTTCCCATGTTCACTCCGCACATTCACCATATCTATTATGATGCTTTGCTTAACGCTAATGGTGATGTGCAAAAGAAATGGACCATCATGATGGATGATGTGTTCATATACCATGCACACACGTTCTTTGCTTTGCCTATTGTGTGTGTAGGTACACGGAAGACAAGGTCAACCTCGATTGAGCACGAGTTGACCAAACGAGCTCTTGAGAGCATGATACAAGTGAGCTCCAATGAGTGGTTTCGCCCACACACTTCGACTACACAAGATCTCTCAATGAGAGCACACCGACACTTTGATAAGGTGACCTCCTTCTACTTGCGCCCTCTTCCTAAATCCATTGAACTTTGGCAACGCTTTGATTGCTCCTTTGCTATTCTTGTGCTATTCATAGGGCTCTTGACAAGTGAGGGGACATTCAAGCGTTGGTGTCATCTACCTCCTCTACACATACACGAAGACTCATCGTCGAGGACGACTCTTTTTCAAGTGGGGGGAGATGATACGGGGCGACCTTCGGTCTCCACCGCATCATGTGCGTCAACATCTACACGTCACGCAAAGGTGAATCTCTCCTTTATGCGTTCCTACAAATGTCTCTCCTGAATGGTATGCTACTTCATCCTACGTCATATGACCATGATAGGTATGCATCGCCGAGTATGGAGGAAGTGGATGACGCCATGGAGGCTCGAGGACTCAAGGTCAACGTCAAGGTCATGGGAAGCATGGAAGAGATCGTCAAGGAGAAGGGGACGCGCCGCGAAGGCCGGCACTGCCGTTCACGACGACCGGCACTGCCGCCCATCTCCACCGGCACTGCCGCCCTACCACTACACCTGAGGATGATGGCCCTGTCGCCCTACCTGCGCCGGCACTACCGCCCCACGGCAAAGAGCATCAAATCTGAACCCTTTAGCCCTTTGTATGCCTAAACTACCCCTCCTTTGGTGGCTCCCTATATATAGGCTCCCACCTCCCCCTTCATTAGGTTAGACATAACTTGAGTGAGAACTTGGCTTATGCCTCCACCATCCCTCCGGGAATAGGGAAACCCCCCTCCTCTCTTAGACACAAATCTATGAGTTGTATCAAGGCACTCCTTATATGATTTATCTTTCGCACTTGTGATTCTACCGCGATCTCTCACACGTGTGACTCCATAGATCGTATATCGGTCTTTCTCTCGGGGATTCTACCTCGTGTCTCTCCTTGAGGGATTCTATCGGGATAGTGGTTCGGGCTATCGGGAGTAAACCGAATTGTATCGGGTTGGTGTGTGTTTGCGTGTGTTCATCGTGTTCATCGCCGTGTTCTTCGTGTTCTTCCTCTCCCCCGCCTTTCCCTCGGTCAATTCGTGAGATCGGGCAACCCACGTGGCCTGAGGCCGCATCAGTTAGGCCTTGAGGAGGCGCCAATGAGTAAACCAGTACTTACATATGTGCGGAATGGGCCTCTCGTCGAGCCTGCGCAGGAAGAGGATCTACCTCCACAAATGAAAAGTCTGCTACATTGGTACAAGGGTTACATAAAAACTAACGCCGGCAAAGAATATATTTATGCGGAAGTTAGACATGAGCATCACTTCAAACATTACTATGTAACAGTTCATCTGAGTGAATTGTTCCAACTGCTCAATCTGCGCGAGCTCGACAAATCTATCATCAGTTGCTACGTTCTATAAGTGATTTATTTCTACCCCATCTCGTTCATTGCCTGCACTATATATATATATATATATATATATATATATATATATAGAGCTGGACTATTCTCGAACCCCCCTTAAGAGGATTCTAGAATAACTATTCTCGAACCCCCACCGACCGAACCGAACCGAACCATCTTTCCCCTACCACCGAACCGACTGAACCCCATCAGAATCACCTCCTTTGTCGTCGCATCCGCACGCCACGCCACGCTGCCTCCTACCTCCCACCTCCAAATACACCGCACGCCGCCGCCTCCACCTCCGCGCCCCACCTCCACCGCGCGCCGCCGGGAGTGCCCCCGCCTCCACCGCGCGCCACCGGGAGTGCCCCCGCCTCCACCGCGCGCCGCCGGCAGGGCCCCCGCCTACACCGCGCGCCGCCGGCAAGGTCCCCGCCTACACCGCGCGCCGCCGGCAGGGCCCCCGCTTCCACAGCGCCCCGCCGGGAAATCCTCCACCTCCACCGCGGTACCTCCCTCCCTAGAATCAGGCGCAGCTTCAGGCCTCCCCCCCCCCGCACAGCACTGCCTCGAGATCCCCGGCGCGCCCACACATCGGTGGTCGACCGCCTAAATCTCCGCGGCGCGCTACCCTGCTCATCGGAAAGACGCGCCCTCAGCCCGTGGCCCTGCTCGCCGGCCTTGGAAGCCACCACGAGCGCCGCCCCTAGGACTCCATCCTCTCTCATCCCAGCTACTGATTTGCTGCTACCGGATATGTGTGCGTGAGGTTTTTTTCACAGATTGTGTGTGTTTTGTTTGCAGAAAGGTTGGATGATTACAACACACAAAAAAATACTTTCAGAAGTTTACTCTTTGAATTCGAGAAGTCGACTCTTTGAATTTGGAGATGGATTGTTGAATATTGGTGGAAGATCCTGGCCATCTGCCTGCTCTGGTATACTGAACTTCATGCTCCAGTGCTCTCAACTGTTGTTTTATGTTTCAATTTTTTGCTTTGCTCTTGTGTAAAATAGAGAGAAATGAACGTTTATTTTTCGGGCTGGTAGAAGAATAAAGTAGCTCACATTATTCCCAGTGGAAATTTCTATTTATATTTTGCGAGAGTTTGTTTCCTTTAATAGACGGTTTTAGTTCAAAACAACACAACACACAAATTTCAAATATGGGAAAAGTACAAAACGTGCGCTTCTGTTGTGAAATTCATGTTTATTGTTCAAGCAAAGCTCAGTTCGTTTGACAAGAGGAGTTCACTTTCTATATGTGGGGAATTCAGTACAAGTGCATCTAAAAAATGCAATAGAAGAGTGTGGTTCTGAAGTTCACTATTTTATGAGGTAAAGTTCACTTCATATATGAGGTAAACTTCGCGTGTTTTTGTCATGTGCTGAAACTTAAATATATCTTGTGATCAACTATGATAACAATGTTGCTGTGTGAGTGTAACCCTGAATCTAATTTATGCTATTCCATCATTTCTGTAGATCATTACAACGAGCTCTAGATGATAAGCTATCTTTATATGTAGTATATTTTTTGTTTACTGTGGGAGAAATTATCAGGAATCAATTTAATAACATCAGGAAGTTCATTTTATTTACTAGTAGAGTTCATTTTTTTACCAAACTGGGTAAAAAGAGCTGCCCTACACTCTTATTTTATTCAAATGCTCATTCTTTCATTTTCGAAAGTGTGCTTTCTTCTTTACGGAAGTTCAATTCTATTGGTAGCAAAGTTCATTTCACACTGTGCGTTTGCTGAAAGAAATTTGTTTCATGATTATCTTTTGGTTTTGGGAGTTGGAGATCATCATATTGCCCCATGACAACTTCACTTCCATGTTTACAGAAGTTTCTTCTTCCAGAAAGATATCTAAATTTGTATTTCCTGTCACAGGAAGGTAGTGAAAATTATTTCTCTTATTTTCTGCAGTTGGAAGGTGAAGAACTTCCACGTAAATTTGATTAGCAAAATTCCTTAATACATGGCTGTATTTTCTGCAGTTGGAAGGCGAAGAAATTGCAGGTAAATTCGATTAGCAAAATTCCTCAATACACTGCTGTATTTGTGTTCTCTGCTACAGCGGGAAGCTCTTCCCCTATGTTGTACTCTGCATCTTTTTCTTTGAGCCAAGTTACTATTGCTGCTGTTAACTTTGAGCGAATGGGAAGTTCAGTTTTTAACGTGCTGAAGCTCAATTCATTTTCATCTGCTCCAGACTCGCTAGTACTTCGCCGCCTTAGAACTTCCATAAGGCCAGCAAATGCACTACCCTGAAAAGTCTGAATGGTTAACAAATCATGTGCGTGTGTAGGGAGTGCAGGATACATGTTAATTCTACAAGTTTATTTTTTAGGAAGTTCCCTTTTTCCTGTCTGAAAGTTCATTCTCTGTTGGCAAGAACATAGTTTAGCGTTTGCGCATTACTTGACAAGCTACAGAATGCCGACGATGTTCTCTGATGAGCATTGCCAGTATGAGTGCACTATGGGCAAAGTTAACTTCTTCTAATTCGTGTAGTTCACTTCTACAAATTCATGAAATTTACATCTCTTGCTACTTGTTTATTTAATTTCATCCATCGGGTTTAGATAGTACAATTGTTTATTTAGTTCCTTGTGGAAGTCAAATTTTTTGTCGAAGTTCAGTTTTATTGGCAAATAAAGTTCATTTTTTTTAGTTCACTTCTCCCAGGCAGACCGCTGGCACTGAACTTCACTCACATCATGGAAGCAATGTGTCGGGAGTCCATGGCTTCAGCGAGTCTCTCACGCCCAGGTCAGCCTGCCGCGCGTCCCACGACCACTGCCCCCACCGCCTGCTGCGCGCCCCAGCGATCGCCGCCCCACCACCTGCAACGCGCACGGCCCCCGCTGCCCCCACCAACTGTCGGAGGCGCCACACCCTTCGCCTATTACGCGACCGGCTGGCGCAGGGGGCGCCTGACCCATGCCCTGCATCTCCACCATCTCCTGCCAACAGCGCTGCTTCCTAATTGGTGAAGTTCACATCTCCTGCTAGTTTAGATATTCCTACTAGGTGAATTAGTCTTTCCAAATTTGATTTTATTAGTTAACTGAATTTTGAAGTTCACAAATGAAGAAATGTGAAGTTCAGATATAGACACAAAGCTGCCGACGTTGCCCCTGGTACTTGGTCTCGCCAACGACCTCACAACCAGACCCGTACCTCGATGCTGCTCCGAACTCCGGACGGTGCTGCTCAGAACTGCCCTCTGCGCTACCCAGGTGATGCGGTTCAGTTTTCTTCAGGTTCTCTCAACTTCCATATTTCTGTTTCTGAATTCGCAAGTCCCCAGCTCCAAAGCAGGCATCGAGCTCTCTTGGCTATTTTGAGCAGTTTGATTAGCTCCAAAAGGGCATTCATTTTATTGTTTTAGTCGGTTATTCATTCAGTTTTGACAGTGGACATGCTTATTTACCAAAAGTTCAATTCTATTGTCGCCAAAGTTCATTTCATACCATGTTTGCTGAAAGAAATGTTTCATGATGTTCTTTGGTTTTCGGAGTTGGATATCAGCAGCTTGAAGTGTAACAAGTTAACTTATATGTTCGTTTCATCTGCATTGTGTTAGAAAGATAGTAGTTCACATTGCAAAAGATAGCAGTTCCGTGCATATAATTAAAAAGTTCGCTTTGATATGTTAGAAAGCTAAATTTGTTTTACAAATGGAGTTCACCTATCTTTCTCTGTGAGTTCACGTTGTCGTTGTTTGACTATGTAAATGATCAGATTCTTGTTACCAGGAGTTTTTTCCTGTTCTAAATCTGCACCAACTGTTTGTTCAGCTGGATTATCTAACTAGCTAGCCCTTGGCTCTGATTGGAAGGATCAAAAATAGGTGAGTTCAGTTTTCCACCGGCCACAGTTCCCCAAAATCTCTCTCTTTTATAAGTTCAGTTCTCCAATTCGTGAAAGTTCACTTCTTGAATACGTGAAGTTGACACCTCCCTGATATTTAAGTTCAGACTATTCATGGTAGATGGATTATTCGTGAATTTTATTTCTAATATTGGAGGCTGTGGGATGTATTAGTCCTTTATATTCAATATTTTCTAAGTTCATTGTTATGCACTAGGAGAAGTACACTTGTTGATGCATTCAAATGAAAAAAATAGAGAAATCTGGGAACATATTATAGTCATGTATGCGTTGTTGATGTGTGGCCAATAAGATAAATTAAGAAGTTCACTTTATTAACCTGGCGAGTTCACTTTTATATTTTAGCGAGTTTGGGGCTGGAACTTCAGTACTTTATATGGTCTAACTTCTCCCCTCCTTGACTTCCACGTGATAGTTAACATTTTATTACTGAAGTTCACTTTCTCTCTCTATTGAAGTAAGGCTTTATATTGTCATGAAGTTCAGTTTATCCGCATATAAGTTGAAGGTTTAAAGTACACCGGTATTTGTATTAACTCTATTGAAAATACTTCAAAATAGCAGTTTGCATGATTATTTAAAGCAGTTCACTAATTTGACATAGACAGTTCACTCGGCAAAAAAGGTCGCACTTTATTCGATGTGAATGGTAGTGTTGATCTGCCTCGCAGTTACTTTCAGTTGGGTGTTGCTGCATCCTGTTAATTCTTCCGTAGATTGTATGGTTGAGGTCCATTGGCCTCCGGCAATATCCCAAAATGAAGTACACACTATAGCAACAGTTTACCAAAGGGCATGGTGGGATTCCAGTAGAGGTAAAGCAGCTATTTTAATTTCCTTGACTTTATTTTTGTGAACTGCACCTCTGCCGGCAAGCCCATGATGGATGAAAAAACATGTTTGGTGAAAATTTAATGACCGTAAAATTTCTAGTAGTTCACTCAATTTGGCAACCAACATAAGTTAAACTTTCTTCACCGCGCCACCCCTTCATCTTACCTGGGAGTTCACGTTCCTGTTTAAAAAATATAGAAGAAAAAAACTTGTTAGTTTTAGGAAGTTCATTTGTTTGGTTTAGAAAGTGCATTTGTTCGATTTTTCGTAATGAGTTTGGTTCTTCCGCCATTTGAGTTTGGTACCTTATTGGGAAATTCCTTTTTTTTCAATTTGTAAGTTGGTTTCGCTCCACATATACTCACAGTTCACTTTGTTCAAAATGGCAAGTTCACTCTTTTTATTTTGCGGGAGTCCATTTCATGTGTGCTTGTCTTACAGATAAAAGCAAACAATAAAAATGCAGTTAAAGAAACAAAATAGAAAAATGTGGTGTACTGGCGAAGTTCATTTTTATTTGTCCGGTAGTTCAGAATCACCTATCGTGGGGTTCACTTTTTATTACAGGCAAAGAGTTCAAGTTTGCGCAATACTCGAGCGGCCGCAGGATGCCAACTAGGTTCTCTCATGAGCATCGTTGGCACGACGAGCTTGGGATGAGTGAAGTTCACTTCTATTCCTCATAGTTCGCTATGAAAAAGGGATCTTTGACTGAATCCATACATGGTATTATTACAGGATAAATAATTGAAGTGAGTACCTAGTGATAGCAAGTAGAAGCGCATTGTGGTCTTCGTATTTATTTTCTGTCTCTTCTGGTCCTGACCATAGTCTTCCCATGCTGATCCAAGTATAATCATGGCACTCATACAAGTA
>NC_061509.1:100080494-100102618 GCF_022539505.1 Lolium rigidum | reverse complement strand
GATTTTGTTGTCTTGGATATTGAATGCAATGCATCTTGTCCCATTATATTGGGAAGACCTTTTCTTCGAACTGTTGGTGCTATCATTGATATGAAGGAAGGTAATATAAAATATCAATTTCCTCTCAAGAAAGGTATGGAACACTTCCCTAGAAAGAGAATGAAGTTACCTTTTGATTCTATTATTAGAACAAATTATGATGTTGACACTTCGTCTCTTGATAATACTTGATACACACTTTCGCGCCTAGGCTGAAAGGCGTTAAAGAAAAGCGCTTATGGGAGACAACCCATGGTTTTTACTACAGTACTTTGTTTTTATTTTGTGTCTTGGAAGTTGTTTACTACTGTAGCAACCTCTCCTTATCTTAGTTTAGTGTTTTGTTGTGCCAAGTAAAGTCGTTGATAGTAAAGTTCATACTAGATTTGGATTACTGCGCAGAAACAGATTTCTTTGCTGTCACGAATCTGGGCTGTATTCTCTGTAGGTAACTCAGAAAATTATGCCAATTTACGTGAGTGATCCTCAGATATGTACGCAACTTTCATTCAATTTCAGCATTTTCATTTGAGCAAGTCTGGTGCCTCGATAAAATTCGTCAATACAAACTGTTCTGTTTTGACAGATTCTGCCTTTTATTTCGCATTGCCTCTTTTGCTATGTTGGATGAATTTCTTTGATCCATGAATGTCCAGTAGCTTTATGCAATGTCCAGAAGTGTTAAGAATGATTATGTCACCTCTGAACATGTTAATTTTTATTGTCCACTAATCCTCTAATGAGTTGTTCTAAGTTTGGTGTGGAGGAAGTTTTCAAGGATCAAGAGAGGAGTATGATGCAACATGATCAAGGGGAGTGAAAGCTCTAAGCTTGGGGATGCCCCGGTGGTTCACCCCTGCATATTCTAAGAAGACTCAAGCGTCTAAGCTTGGGGATGCCCAAGGCATCCCCTTCTTCATCGACAACATTATCAGGTTCCTCCCCGAAACTATATTTTTATTCCATCACATCTTATGTGCTTTTCTTGGAGCGTCGGTTTGTTTTTGTTTTTTGTTTTGTTTGAATAAAATGGATCCTAGCATTCACTTTGTGGGAGAGAGACACGCTCCGCTGTAGCATATGGACAAGTATGTCCTTAGGCTCTACTCATAGTATTCATGGCGAAGTTTCTTCTTCGTTAAATTGTTATATGGTTGGAATTGGAAAAATGATACATGTAGTAATTGCTATAAATGTCTTGGGTAATGTGATACTTGTCAATTGTTGTGCTCATGTTTAAGCTATTGCATCATATGCTTTGCACCCATTAATGAAGAAATACATAGAGCATGCTAAAATTTGGTTTGCATATTTGGTCTCTCTAAGGTCTAGATAATTTCTAGTATTGAGTTTGAACAACAAGGAAGACGGTGTAGAGTCTTATAATGTTTTCAATATGTCTTTTATGTGAGTTTTGCTGCACCGGTTCATCCTTGTGTTTGTTTCAAATAGCCTTGCTAGCCTAAACCTTGTATCGAGAGGGAATACTTCTCATGCATCCAAAATCCTTGAGCCAACCACTATGCCATTTGTGTCCACCATACCTACCTACTACATGGTATTTCTCCGTCATTCCAAAGTAAATTGCTTGAGTGCTACCTTTAAAATTCCATCATTCACCTTTGCAATATATAGCTCATGGGACAAATAGCTTAAAAACTATTGTGGTATTGAATATGTACTTATGCACTTTATCTCTTATTAAGTTGCTTGTTGTGCGATAACCATGTTCACTGGGGACGCCATCAACCACTCTTTGTTGAATATCATGTGAGTTGCTATGCATGTTCGTCTTGTCTGAAGTAAGAGAGATCTACCACCTTATGGTTAAGCATGCATATTGTTAGAGAAGAACATTGGGCCGCTAACTAAAGCCATGATCCATGGTGGAAGTTTCAGTTTTGGAGAATATCCTCAATCTCATATGAGAAAATTATTAATTTTTGTTACATGCTTATGCATAAAAGAGGAGTCCATTATCTGTTGTCTATGTTGTCCCGGTATGGATGTCTAAGTTGAGAATAATCAATAGCGAGAAATCCAATGCGAGCTTTCTCCTTAGACCTTTGTACGAGGCGGCATAGAGGTACCCCTTTGTGACACTTGGTTAAAACATGTGCATTGCGATGATCCGGTAGTCCAAGCTAATTAGGACAAGGTGCGGGCACTATTAGTATACTATGCATGAGGCTTGCAACTTGTAAGATATAATTTACATGATACATATGCTTTATTACTACCGTTGACAAAATTGTTTCATGTTTTCAAAATCAAAGCCCTAGCACAAATATAGCAATCGATGCTTTTCCTCTATGGAGGACCATTCTTTTACTTTCATTGTTGAGTCAGTTCACCTATTTCTCTCCACCTCAAGAAGCAAACACTTGTGTGAACTGTGCATTGATTCCTACATACTTGCATATTGCACTTATTATATTACTCTATGTTGACAATATCCATGAGATATACATGTTACAAGTTGAAAGCAACCGCTGAAACTTAATCTTCCTTTGTGTTGCTTCAATGCTTTTACTTTGAATTATTGCTTTATGAGTTAACTCTTATGCAAGGCTTATTGATGCTTGTCTTGAAGTACTATTCATGAAAAGTCTTTGCTTTATGATTCACTTGTTTACTCATGTCATATACATTGTTTTGACCGCTGCATTCACTACATATGCTTTACAAATAGTATGATCAAGGTTATGATGGCATGTCACTCCAGAAATTATCTTTGTTATCGTTTTACCTGCTCGGGACGAGCAGGAACTAAGCTTGGGGATGCTGATACGTCTCCGACGTATCGATAATTTCTTGTGTTCCATGCCACATTATTGATGATATCTACATGTTTTATGCACACTTTATGTCATATTCGTGCATTTTCCGGAACTAACCTATTAACAAGATGCCGAAGTGCCGAGTTGTTGTTTTACTGCTGTTTTTGGTTTCGAAATCCTAGTAACGAAATATTCTCGGAATTGGACGAAATCAACGCCCGGGGTCCTATTTTGCCACGAAGCTTCCGGAAGACCGAAGAGGAGACGAAGTGGGGCCACGAGGTGGCGACACCATAGGGCGGCGCGGCCCAAGCCCCGGCCGCGCCAACCTAGGGTGTGGGCCCCTCGTGCCGCCTCCTGACCTGCCCCTTCCGCCTACTTAAAGCCTCCGTCGCGAAACCCCCGGTACCGAGAGCCACGATACGGAAAACCTTGCCGAGACGCCGCCGCCGCAAATCCCATCTCGGGGGATTCGGGAGATCGCCTCCGGCACCCCGCCGGAGAGGGGAATCATCTCCCGGAGGACTTTACGCCGCCATGGTCGCCTCCGGAGTGATGTGTGAGTAGTCTACCCCTGGACTATGGGTCCATAGCAGTAGCTAGATGGTTGTCTTCTCCCCATTGTGCTTAATTGTCGGATCTTGTGAGCTGCCTAACATGATCAAGATCATCTATCCGTAATTCTATATGTTGCGTTTGTTGGGATCCGATGAATAGAGAATACTTGTTATGTTGATTATCAAAGTTATGTCTATGTGTTGTTTATGATCTTGCATGCTCTCCGTTACTAGTAGATGCTCCGGCCAAGTAGATGCTTGTAACTCCAAGAGGGAGTATTTATGCTCGATAGTGGGTTCATGTCTCCGTGAATCCGGGGAAGTGACAGAAATCTCTAAGATTATGGATGTGCTTGTTGCCACTAGGGATAAAACATTGGTGCTATGTTCAAGGATGTAGTTACTGATTACATTACGCGCAATACTTAATGCAATTGTCCGTTGTTAGCAACTTAATACCGGAGGGGGTTCGAATGATAACCCGAAGGTGGACTTTTTAGGCATAGATGCATGCTTGGATAGCGGTCTATGTACTTTGTCGTAATGCCCAATTAAATCTCACTATACTCATCATAATATGTATGTGCATGGTCATGCCCTCTTTATTTGTCAATTGCCCAACTGTAATTTGTTCACCCAACATGCTGTTTATCTTATGGGAGAGACACCTCTAGTGAACTGTGGACCCCGGTCCAATTCTCTATACTAAAATACAATCTACTGCAATACTTGTTCTACTGTTTTACGCAAACAATCATCATCCACACTATACATCTAATCCTTTGTTACAGCAAGCCGGTGAGATTGACAACCTCGTCTGTTTCGTTGGGGCAAAGTACTTTGGTTGTGTTGTGCAGGTTCCACGTTGGCGCCGGAATCTCCGGTGTTGCGCCGCACTACATCCCACCGCCATCAACCTTCAACGTGCTTCTTGGCTCCTACTGGTTCGATAAACCTTGGTTTCATACTGAGGGAAAACTTGCCGCTGTACGCATCACACCTTCCTCTTGGGGTTCCCAACGGACGCGTGCTGTACGCGTATCAGTGACAGAAATCTCTAAGATTATGGATGTGCTGTTGCCACTAGGGATAAAACATTGGTGCTATGTTCAAGGACGTAGTTACTGATTACATTACGCGCAATACTTAATGCAATTGTCTCGTTGTTAGCAACTTAATACTGGAGGGGTTCGGATGATAACCTCGAAGGTGGACTTTTTAGGCATAGATGCATGCTGGATAGCGGTCTATGTACTTTGTCGTAATGCCCAATTAAATCTCACAATACTCATCATAATATGTATGTGCATGGTCATGCCCTCTTTATTTGTCAATTGCCCAACCGTAATTTGTTCACCCAACATGCTTGTTTATCTTATGGGAGAGACACCTCTAGTGAACTGTGGACCCCGGTCCAATTCTCTATACTCGAAATACAATCTCATCGCAATACTGTTCTACTTGTTTTCTCGCAAACAATCATCATCCACACTATACATCTAATCCTTTGTTACAGCGAAGCCGGTGAGATTGACAACCTCGCTCGTTTCGTTGGGGCAAAGTACTTTGGTTGTGTCGTGCGGGTTCCACGTTGGCGCCGAATCTCCGGTGTTGCGCCGCACTACATCCCGCCGCCATCAACCTTCAACGTGCTTCTTGGATCCTACTGGTTCGATAAACCTTGGTTTCATACTGAGGGAAAACTTGCCGCTGTACGCATCACACCTTCCTCTTGGGGTTCCCAACGGACGCGTGCTGTACGCGTATTATGTATCCAAACCTTAACCCAAACCAATGCCATTTGTGTCCACCATATCTACCTACTACATGGTATTTCCTGCCATTCCAAGTAAATACTTCGTGTGCTACCTTTAAACAATTCAAAATTTACTATCCCTTATTTGTGTCAATGTTTTATAGCTCATGAGGAAGTATGTGGTGTTTTATCTTTCAATCTTGTTGGGCAACTTTCACTAATGGACTAGTGGCTTCATCCGCTTATCCAATAATTTTGCAAAAAGAGCTGGCAATGGGATTCCCAGTCCCGAATTAATTAAACTAAATAGACACTCCTCCATGGTATGTGATTGATGGACGGCACCCGAAGGATTCGGTTAGCCATGGCTTGTGTAAGCAAAGGTTGGGGGGAGTGTCATCATAATAAAACTAAAATAAAAAAGGCACTCCTTCATGGTATGAGATTGTTGGCAGGCACCCGAGGATTCGGTTAGCCATGGTTTGTGAAAGAAAGGTTGGAAGGAGTGCCATACAAAATAAAAATAAAATGGGAGCCGCTCTTTGAAGGTTTGTCTAGCAAGGGGGTTAGAGTACCCGCTACCAGTCGTTGACAACAACAAACACCTCTCAAAATATTACTTTTATTCTCTTTATATGATTTCAAAACTGAAAAAGCTCTAGCACATGATTTAATCCCTGCTTCCCTCTGCGAAGGGCCTGTCTTTTACTTTATGTTGAGTCAGTAAACCTATTTCCCTCCATCTCAAGCAAGCATTTGAGTAGTTGTGATCAAACCATTATATTGTGATTTGCTTCATCATGTCTTTTATTCTTCCTTGTTCTGTACAAGTTTTATCTGAATGAATATAGCTTTGCAAGTTATCAATGATCATGAGGAGACTATTATGATTGAGTATGCAAGTTGTGCAATATAAACTTTAACATGAGAACGCTGCTCAATGAGATAAGTATAATCTGTTAATTGTTCTCTGACCAAGAACGAAGTTTGCCATCACCAACTATGATTTCTTATGCACCTTTATTTGTGATTACCTTATACTTGTTTCAAGTTGAGTTATATGAGGAAGTTGTTTACTAGAATGTCTTGAGTGAATGAATATGATGCTTCTTGTCTGTATTTTATTGATCGACTCTTCACTCCATAAACATGTGGTCTTGTTTACCAAGTTCAGTTTCGCTTGGGGACAAGGGAAGTCTAAGCTTGGGGGGAGTTGATACGTCCAATTTGCATCACTATTTTGTGCCATAATTTGCTGTTATTCATTGATATATTTCATATTTGGACACAATACTTATGTTATTTCATCTATTTTGCATGTTTCATGATTATTGGGGGATCGAGCACCGGAGCCAGGATTCTGCTGGAAAAAGCACCGTCAGAACGCAATATTTCGGAAGATCAACTGTTGAAGGAAATTATACCAAAAATCCTATTTTTCCAGATGACGAAGGAAGCCAGAAGGGGGAGCCGAGGGGACCCAAGGTGGGCCCAGACCATAGGCCGGCGCGGCCCATGGCCTGGCCGCGCCACCTGGTGAGGAGGGGGGCCCACAGCCCCTCTCGCCTCCTTTTCTTCGCTAAATCCTTCGTCCCGAAGACCTAAGCCACAGAGGGTACCTCACGAAGAGTTACAGCCGCCTCTGCGGGGCGGAGAACACCCGAGAGAGAAAGAGCTCTCCGGCGGGCTGAGATCCGCCGGGAAATTCCCTCCGGGAGGGGGAAATCGACGCCATCGCCACCGGTCATCGAAGCTGGACATCATCTCCATCACCATCATCATCATCTCCACCATCATCACCGCCGTCTCCACCGCTGGACATCGTCACCGCCGTAGCAATTTGGGTTTGATCTTGATTGTTTGATAGGGGAAACTCTCCCGTATTGATTTCTACTTGTTATTGATGCTATTGAGTGAAACCGTTGAACCAAGGTTTATGTTCAGATTGTTATTCATCATCATATCACCTCTGATCATGTTCCATATGATGTCTCGTGAGTAGTTCGTTTAGTTCTTGAGGACATGGGTGAAGTCCAAATGTTAGTAGTGAATTATGGTTGAGTAATATTCAATGTTATGATATTTAAGTTGTGGTGTTATTCTTCTAGTGGTGTCGTGTGAACGTCGACTACACGACACTTCACCTTTATGGGCCTAGGAGAATGCATCTTGTACTCGTTTGCCAATTGCGGGGTTGCCGGAGTGACAGAAACCTAAGCCCCCGTTGGTATATCGATGCAGGAGGGATAGCAGGATCTCAGAGTTTAAGGTTGTGGTTAGATTTATTCTTAATTACTTTCTTGTAGTTGCGGATGCTTGCAAGGGGTATAATCACAAGTATGTATTAGTCCTAGGAAGGGCGGTACATTAGCACAGGTTCACCCACACAACACTTATCAAAACAATGAAGATTAATTAGCCGTATGTAGCGAAAGCACTAGACTAAAATCCCGTGTGTCCTCGAGAACGTTTGGTCATTATAAGTAAACAAACCGGCTTGTCCTTTGTGCTAAAAAGGATTGGGCCACTCGCTGCAATTGTTACTCTCGCACTTTACTTACTCGTACTTTATTCATCCGTTACATCAAAACCCCCTGAATACTTGTATGTGAGCATTTACAGTGAATCCTTCATCGAAACTGCTTGTCAACACCTTCTGCTCCTCGTTGGGATCGACATTCTTACTTATCGAAGATACTACGATACACCCCCTATACTTGTGGGTCATCACTGGAACACACACAACATATGGAAGTCTTACTACTACGGATAAAGAAGATCCAGCATGTTCGAGATGGTATGCATGACATGGTAGCGATGGTGCAATGCATCTTATCCAATTTAAGCGGAGTCAGAACCCCGGACAAACAAATTAGAGTTGGAGTCGCATTTCTACCGTCAAAGTTAAATGTTAATTAGCATAGCAAACATGGTAGGGGTGAGCTACATCAAAGTTAAATGGAACCGGGACAACATATAGTTATATCCCACATATTCCATATGTTCCATATTAGGTGATAATGCAAACTATCACGAGATGGTATGAAGCATGATGCAACAACAGACATGGATGGCATATTCATGTTCCTTGCATTTTTCTGATCAAAATTGATATATAACACTTTTTAATTGGAGTTGTCATTTAAAATTTATTAATAAAATACTTTTTCAGCATTTAAATTATAGAAAACAACTTTTATTAAAAAGGAAAAGGACCTGGAAATAAATTCCGGCCAGGGGATGGACCCTGGGTTATTTTGAAATAGATCCAGGGGTTATGGAGTAATGCGCATGCGCTAGGGACTGCAGGTTGAGGTGGAAGAAATGGCAGGGGCCTTTTTGAAAGGTGCTCAGATCTGGATCCAGAAGAGGTTTTCTCACCGCGCGGGGCTCTAGCCCGAGAGGCTGACATGTGGGGCCCGGAGGTGACATGGCCGCCACCGTGGCAAACCTTGCACAGCTGCATACAACGCGTTCGATGCTGAGCGCGGGCGGTGACCACCGCGGCTGGCGAGCGTGGTGCCGTCGTTTCTGTGCGAGCCAGGAGGAGAGGAAGGCGCGTGGGGTGAGCCTCGTCGGCGTGGACCTGAAGGAGGCGGTGCCAGGGCCTGGAGTCATCGGAGCGCCGCCGGCGTCGTGCTGTGGCGAACGGAGGCAAGTCAGCGCGGAAAAAAATAGAAACAGAGGGCGAGGGAGAGGGAACGGGGGACTAGAAGGTGCGCCGGCTCACCAGGAACAAGCAGGAGGCCACGGCAGATGAGAGGGGAGTCGGTGGCGGCCGGAATCGATGAAGAACCGGACGGCCGTGGCGGATGTCGAGGGAGAAATCGACGTAGACGAGGCCTCCGGGCTCAATTCCTTGCACGAGGTGAACAAGGAGAGAGGGGAGAATCTCGAGGTGGTCTCGGATTGAAAGGGGAGGGTCGGAGCTAGTGGCGTGACGGTGAGGTGCTCACGGTGGTTTTTCTCACAGAGAAGAAAAGGGGGAAGGGGATGGTGGCGGCGAGAGAGGGGAAGGGCGCTAGGGTTTGGGGCCTTGAGGAGAGGATAAGAAGGGAAAGGGGAGCAGGTGGGGCGCGCGGTGGTGGAAGGGGAGGACCACGCTCACGCTCTCTGCGCGCCCTCCGCGGGGAAGACGACAACGAGAGAAGGGGAGCATACCGCTTCGATCTGTTGGGTTGGGTTGGGCCAGAGAAGGAGAAGGGAGGTGGGCCGAGCGGTGGAGGAAGAAGCAGGCCGCCGGGGTGGTTAGCTAGGTTGGGTAGATGGACTGCTCCGGTTAGGTTAGAGATTTGTTGTTTTTCTTTTTCTCATTTTTTAAAAACTATTTTGTAATTTGATTTGAAAACAAATCATATAATTTTTTAATTTGAAAAAGAGGGAGGAATAGACGAAACAATATTGTTTACTAGTAAATTTATTTGCTTGAAAGTTTTTGGGGTTTGGTAATTAAGAAACAGAAGGTTTTATTATGAAGACCATATGAGAGGTTAAAATAAAATAAGAAGGCTTTATGAAATAATTTTATTTTGGAAAACATGGATGATATGATGCATATGCCATGATGAACTTGGAACGACACGAAAAAACAGGCAGCGGTGAAGAAATATCTATTTAGGGTTTTTCCGGGTCGTTACATTGTGTCCCCAACTCTACCGGGTGGTTGTCAAGCACAAAGTTTCGTATTAGTAATAGTAAATAAAAGATTTGATATAAGTAAAGTAATCTAAACAAATAAAATAAACTAAGTAAAAGAGGTAAAGAGATAGTTGTTTTTGGGTTTTGTGTGTAATTAAGTGAACTAAATATTTTTGTATTTTAGGATTAAAATATTGCTGCAAATAAAAAACAAGGTAAATGCAATGGAAATGTGTTTTTTATGATTAAAATTGGACCAGGGTTCATGGGTTCACTTGTCTAGTCTCTCTTTAAAGTTGTAGTGGATAATATCAATTCATCAATGAGATAATATTGGTGGAACTTCAATATGTGTTTTATAAGCATTCAAATTGGCAGCACGTCCTAACATAGAGATGATGCAACACATCTCTCTTATACTCCACAAGGGAAAACTCCATGCAATCTTGTATTAAGAATTAACATAGCATATATATGCATAAGTAATTTTACATGATGTTTGAATATCAAATATGCTACCTTGAACAAACAAGATCATTACTTTTGTCACGTGAAGAACATAGAACATGCATTCACTTTATCCCTAGTGAGGTAGGAAAGTAAAATGCAAAGCCATAATAGATCATGAATTTGTTGTCACTAGCTACTCACTAAAACCATGCACTCCATCTAACAAACACATCTCCCCACACATGTTCTTGCATACAAGTTGAATCAAAACCAATACTTCAGAACGGGGTACATAATATGCATCTATCAATACATCTTACACATAATAGATTTCAATATCATATCAGAAAATCATAGAATAAAGATCCACCACGTAGGAATTACATATATGACCATAATCATGTTGGGCAGCTCATATGGTACTAAGATCTATGAAGAATAAGAGAAATAGATCAAACTACTGCCACAAACCCAAAGTTCAGAGGTACACTACACCCCCTTGATCATGGTGTTGATGAGGATGATGTTGGAGAAGGTGGAGATACCTCCGGCGGAGTTTCCCCCTCCAATCTTCGCTGTTGCAGCATCTGTTTTCGTGTTTTTGTGTTTCTGTGGCGCTCTTTGGCGGAAACCTTCGGGGCTCATATATATAAGGGTTTTAGGGAAAAAGTAGTCGGTTCGTGAAAGAGTCAAGCGATTTGGACGATCGACAATGAAAAGACACTAGGTGGCGCCCCCTGCAGGGCACACCACCAGGTCTCTTTTGGGTCTCCATGCCCCTCTCGTGAGATCCAGGTGCTTCTCTTGATGAAAAAATGACGTCCCCAAAATCCTAGCTCAATTTGACTCCATATAGGTCTCTAAAAGTGAAAAATACATAAAATAGGGGTTTCCTGTTCTGCAGAGTTATAACCCAAATAAATGGAATCATTGGTAAATCCTCATAAATCAATATAAAACAACGAAATAACATCATATATGGTGCAAATATGTGGGAACATGTATTAATAAAGTGCAAATTCATGTATGCATTTTACATGCATCATATGTTTATCATGTGACAAAAGTGATAATCTTGTTTGTTCAAGGTAGAATATTTGATATTCAAACATCATGTCAAAGTACTTAATGCTATGCTCTGTTAATTCTTAATACAAGATTTCTTGGAATTTTCCCTTTCTTGTAGAGTGTAAGAGAGATGTGTTGCATCATCTCTATGTTAGGACGTGATGCCCATATGAATGCTTATCAAACACATATTGAAGTTCCATCGATATTATCTCATTGATGAATTGTTATTATCCACTGCAACTTAAAAAGAGAGTAGACAAGTGAAACCATAACCCGTTCCAGTTTAATCATAAGAAACACCTTTCCATTGCATTTATCTTACTTTCTACTTGCAGCACTATTTTAATCCGAAAATACAAATACTTTGTTTACTTAATCTTACACAAAACCCAAACACAACTATCTTTTTATTGCTTTGACGTAGTTTGAATTGTTCATTTACTTTAATTCACTTTTACTACATCTTTTATCTATAATTACTAATACGAACCCTTGTGCTTGACAACCACACGGTGGAGTTGGGGACACAAGGCAATACTTTACCTTGCGGGATTGTTAGAAAAAAAAGCAAAAGAGATACCTCTAGCCAATTCCCCGAGAGTTCGATATAAACCCTCGAATCATCCTTGTGGAGAAAAAGCTTCACTGACTACGACGCTCTGCTCTTGGGGTCCCAACGTCATCAACAACCTATTTGGATGACTGTCCATATAGACCTAGCAAAATGATGTTGGGCGAATAAGTGTTTGATAGTCTCGTCCTTTGGACAAAAGACACAATTTTGAGTTTCATGCCAATTACATTTTACAAGGTTGCCTTTAGTAAAAACTACAAGGATACCCACGCATTGCAGTGGAAATCTTCTAAGAAATTATATTATATACATGAAATAGTATAATACACAAGAAATATGAATTGTCTATAATTCTATGCAAGGTTCAATTGGTCAAAATAGACGGGATGCTATATTTAATTTACATTACCTTTTTGTACATTTGATGGCTATGAATTAGTTATGTGGTCAAATGAATGAAAAATATTGGTGACATGGATAGCTCACATGCAAGGATACATCAACAGTGAATGTTAGTGGGGATGGCATGGACATTTAATTGGCTAATGAAATAGATGATGTGGATGACTCGCATATAGAGATAGACTAACATTAATTGCACCCAGTGAGGTTTTGGTTTATAAGTATAGATAACCCCCATATGAAGATACCAAGTCCTTCTTGATGTTTTGGGCCGCCAACCAGGTTTCATTTAGCCAGTCAATATTTTTTTCTCACTATCTTCTTGCTATAAGAATCTTGTCAGAAGTAATCCAATCGTTGGAAGACTCTTTTAGGCAACTGAAAGAAGAAAATCATGTACATTATCATATTAGTAAGTAATGAATTAATGAGAACAAATCATCTACCACAAGATAACAACTTGCCTGTCCAGCTAGATAAACAGTTTCTAAAGTCTTTACTTGACAAGTTTTCATTCATCATTTGTAAACCTTCGATAATGAATCGGCATGGCTCATTGACTGATACAAAACTGACCGATCACACGGTCAAAAAGGTCAGCATACTGGGATGCATGGTCTTGAGCCTCACTGAAACAAGATAGCTCACTGTTTTAAGGAACCTAAATCTAAGGCTTGATGGTTTCTCAAAGGATGATAAAATCAACTTGAGGTTTCTTGCTTTCTTAAAATCATGTTCCATTAAAGAAAAATGTGACATCGGCATACTGAAGAATAGATAATCCACCATCAACATGTGGAACTGCCCCTTCAATTTAGCCATCAACCTTTGCACCCTCAATAATTATGGCTAACATATCAAGCACTATATGAAAATAGCATTGGTGATTATGGATCACCTTGTCTTAATTGTTTTTTCGAAAGTATCTCCAATATTATCATTGACTTTGATGACAACTCTTTCTCCAAAAGCAAAATTATAAATTAGAGCACGTCAATTCAATTCTAGTCATTCCATTACACATTTTACCACAACCTAACACAAAACGATACTATATCATTCCACCTTCTTGTCCCAACCAAACGTGAATGGAGCCGTTTCATTACAGTGTAATGGAATCATGGCAATCCGTTCCGCTTTAGAAAAGACAATCCGTTCCGCTTCATCCTATCACCAAAACATACCTTTACTCTACCAAACGACTCAACGGCACGAATGTGTTGGATGGGTTTGATGAAATGTAAACCCGAATTGATGGCTGTATATTATGGTTAGAAAAGTTCAACAACAAAAAAAAACACCGCCACGGGTGACTGGCTTGTCTTGGTTGGCCGCGCAAGTTGGTTCGTCGACCGGTGCGACCTGGTCACTGGGTCGACCGCCTGCCCGCCAACGACCCTCGGCGGCAATTTATGGTCGACCTCCTCTGTCCCGGCCCGTTTCCTTTTCTTTCCTCGATCGGTTCAAAGCCCAACTAGCAAGTCTTGCGAGTTTCGAGTATATACATGCTACATGCACGTATGCTGCTCTGCTAGATCGCAATACTGCATTCAGGTACAGCAATACTCGCTGGCAGTGGCAAGCTACCAATAAATTGCCAACCATCTTCCCGCCACTTCTATAAAACCTCAGTCTCCCCCTGACACCCTCCTTACTTGCTCCATGTGAAGCCACTAATTACAGCCACCCAGCCACCCAGCCCTCTCTTTAACTCCATTGCTGGATCCACTCTCTAGCTACTCCCCACCGCAGCAGCAGAGTATATACACGTACGTACGGCGAGCTTGCTCAGTCGCTAGCAATGGAGGTGGGGACGTGGGCGGTGCTGGTGGCGGCGCTGGCCGCGTACATGGCGTGGTTCTGGCGGATGTCGCGGGGGCTGCGCGGGCCGCGGGTGTGGCCGGTGCTCGGCAGCCTTCCCGGCCTCGTGCAGCACGCCGAGGACATGCACGAGTGGATCGCCGCCAACCTGCGCCGCTCGGGCGGCACCTACCAGACCTGCATCTTCGCGGTGCCCGGCGTTGCGCGCCGCGGCGGGCTGGTCACCGTCACCTGCGACCCGCGCAACCTGGAGCACGTCCTCAAGTCCCGCTTCGACAACTACCCCAAGGGCCCCTTCTGGCACGGCGTCTTCCTCGACCTCCTCGGCGACGGCATCTTCAACTCCGACGGCGACACCTGGGTCGCGCAGCGCAAGACGGCGGCCCTAGAGTTCACCACGCGCACGCTCCGCACTGCCATGTCCCGCTGGGTCTCCCGCTCCATCCACGGCAGGCTCCTGCCCATCCTCGCGGACGCCGTCGCTTCCAAGGCGCACGTCGACCTGCAGGACCTCCTCCTCCGGCTCACCTTCGACAACATCTGCGGCCTCGCCTTCGGGAAGGACCCGGAGACGCTCGCCGAGGGCCTGCCCGAGAACGAGTTCGCCTCCGCGTTCGACCGCGCCACGGAGGCCACCCTCAACCGCTTCATCTTCCCCGAGTGCCTGTGGCGGTGCAAGAAGTGGCTGGGCCTCGGCATGGAGACCACGCTCACCCGCAGCATGGCGCACGTCGACCAGTACCTCGCCGCCGTCATCAAGACGCGCAAGCTCGAGCTCGCCGACGCCGCCGCCACGCACGACGACCTGCTCTCCCGCTTCATGCGCAAGGGATCCTACTCGGACGAGTCGCTGCAGCACGTCGCCCTCAACTTCATCCTCGCGGGCCGCGACACCTCCTCCGTGGCCCTCTCCTGGTTCTTCTGGCTCGTGTCCACGCACCCGGCTGCGGAGCGCCGGATCGTGGCCGAGCTCTGCGCCGTGCTCGCCGCGTCGCGTGGCGCCCACGACCCGGCATTGTGGCTGGCGGAGCCCTTCACGTTCGAGGAGCTCGACCGCCTCGTCTACCTCAAGGCGGCGCTCTCGGAGACGCTCCGCCTCTACCCGTCTGTTCCCGAGGACTCCAAGCACGTCGTCGCCGACGACTACCTCCCCGACGGCACGTTCGTGCCGGCCGGCTCGTCCATCACCTACTCGATATACTCCGCGGGGCGCATGAAGACGGTGTGGGGCGAGGACTGCCTCGAGTTCCGGCCGGAGCGGTGGCTGTCGGAGGACGGGACCAAGTTCGTGCAGCACGACTCGTACAGGTTCGTCGCGTTCAACGCCGGGCCGAGGGTGTGCCTGGGCAAGGACCTGGCCTACCTGCAGATGAAGAACATCGCCGGGAGCGTGCTCCTCCGGCACCGCCTCGCCGTCGCGCCGGGCCACCGCGTCGAGCAGAAGATGTCGCTCACGCTATTCATGAAGGACGGGCTACGGATGGAGGTATGTCCGCGCGACCTAGCCCCATTCCTCGACGAGCCCTGCGGCGTGGAAGCCGCCGCCGCCGTGGCAGCAGCAGCAGCGAGTGCCACAGCGCCGTGCGCGTAGAAGACCTTGCTTGGCCTGCGCCATGCTTCGTGCTGTTTGTTGGAAAGATACCGGACATTGAATGTGTAGATAGAGCAGCGGTACAGGACCGTAAGTAAATTGAAGATGGGGTTGGTGACAACATTCAAGTCACCCTTTTCCAGAATTTACAGTCCGGATAGGAGAAAACCGGGAAACTTTGCAGATCACAAGATCTAGCTGGATTTGTATTTGCAGCACAATGGATGAAGGAAAGCAAAAAATAACAGAAATAGATTGGGTAATTATTTGCCATGTATCGTAGCCATGAAGCAGACGGCCGGAGAGAGGAGCAAGTGATTCAAATTTGTTTGTAGTAGCTCGGAGTGGGTGACCAGCTAGCCAACTAGCATATTCTATTTTTGGAGATTTTTTTCTTTCAAACTTGTCTTAGTATTGTATTCTTACAGAGTTCATATTTGGTCCAAAAACATGTAAGTAGATGTGTTCTGGAGATTGTTGCTTCTGGAGACACCATGTTTCATCCATGACAAGTTTCTTCTTTGCTATGTGACTTTAGCTGTACGTTTTTTCTAGCTGCCCTAGCTAAGTAGCTAAGCTTGGTGTCCTGCTCTGCATGGCATGATGCCCTAGATTGTCGATCGTGCAACCGTGCATGCATATATGGGTGTCTAGCCTTGATGAGGTCTTTGTTGCGCCGTTCGATCTGGTGAGGAGTTGTAGTACTCGCTATCAAGAATCGCAGGTGCATAAAAGTTTGATGTGGATGGCGCTGAACATGCTACACCATATATTTGTCTGATCTTCTCTCTGCCCGCAGGTTCATCGTCATATATACACTCCTACCGTACTTTAATTACATCATCGTTACGACAACGATGTTCCCATTCAGCAGGGATTGTGCAATGCGAGACAGTGATGTATGTTTCTTTCCATCCAAACAAATTAAGTAAGGATACGAGACAGTGAAGTTCATGTAGTTGGGTTGGACTTTCTAGACGTGTAGATAGGCTTTGCTTCCTTTGGTGACTTGGTGTGTGATGGTTGGTTTGTTTGATGCAACAATATTAATCTACCTCTATCTACCTTATTATTTTCAGCAAGGATTTATAACTTGATTTGATCGGTAGCTAAATTTGATCGAGTTAGCCATTCCATTGACGTCATTGTTTCTCTTCATACGGCTCCTTAACCACCAGTTAGTAGACCTGATAAATTATTATGTACTCTTTGTAAAAAAGTGCCTTTGGTTAGAATAGATAGTCTAGATACATGTGAACAAAGATTTCAAAATTTCCAGTTACAAACACACACAAATAAAACAACAGAGTGAACAAAAAGTGATGACAATTTTATGCTCTCCCATGCCTTGTCCCATTTTTTTTCGATAAAGGATGCTTTATTACTTTAATAAGCAATTACATCCAGCCTCTGCATAACCAGGATGCACACAGCCGTTTTGTTGTCTCAAGTCCAAAAGGATAAATAATAAAAACTAGGCGAGATACATATCGGAACGATGAATCATATAACGCCTAAAGTGTAGGTGGGGCATCTATCCGTAGACTATGCTGCCACCCATGTAGGGAAAAAGTATCCCTCGCCATAGCCTCCAACCGTGTACAGACCTCCGTACATAGCTGTCGGTTCTCCACTCGCTGTAGAGGTAACCATGAACGGAGAATCCTGCCTTGTCCCATGGAGGTGCCACAGCTATGGATGCTCGCCTAGGCTCGTACCCTCGAAAGTTCTTAGCACAAAACTACCACCTTCTGTGCTTAAATTTTCGAAAACTATCACTTTTCAAAAAAATCACGTAAATCTGCTACCTCCGCCAACAGCTGGTCGGGCAAGCTACGGTGTGGGCTCCTTCCGCCAGCAGCCTGCCGAGCGAGCTCCACTAGGGACTGGGAGGGCGAGCTCCGGCGTGTGTGGGGTCCGCCGGGGTCGATAGGGCCGATGCAGGCTCCCTCCAGCGCAGGCGAGCTCCTCCAAGGGGCCGGTCGGGCTCCCTGTTGAGCGCAGATTGCACACCGTTGGGGAACCTCAAGAGGAAGGTATGATGAGCATAGTAGCAAGTTTTCCCTCAGTAAGAAACCAATATTTAATCGACCAGTAGGAGAAATGTGTGACTTCTGAAGGTGTTGCTAGCTGACTTGTGGCAGGGCGGATACCGACGTCAGCAACAACATGGGACCAGCACACAACACAACCAAAACACTTTGCCCCAACTTACAGTGAGGTTGTCAATCTCACCGGTTTTACTGAAAATAAAAGATTAATTGTATAGTGTGGAAAGAGATATTTGTTTGCAGTGAAATTAAAGAGAACAATGCTTGCAGTAAATAAATAGAACATGTGTTTGCAGTAGATGAATTTATCAGTGTAAAAGAAAGAATCGGGGTCCACAGTTCACTAGAGGTGTTTCTCCATAAAGATAAATAACATGCTGGGTTAACAAATTACAGCTGGGCAATTAACATAATAAAGATCATACATGACAAGATGATTACTATGAAATTCATTTGGGCATTACAATATAATATATAGACCATAATCAAGTTACGTCTATGACTAATAATCCACCTTCTGGTTATCATCCGAACCCCTTCCAGTAGTAAGTTGCTAGCAACAGATTATCGCATTAAGCAATGTGTGTAAAGTAAACAATACAATAAGCCTTAGAGAAAGCATTGTTGTTTTCTTCCTACTAGCAGCACATCTACAATCTTAGAAGTTATTGTCACTCTTCCAGATTACTAGAGGCATGAACCCACTATCGAGCATAAATACTCCATCTTGGAGTTACAAGCATATACTTGGCCAGAGCCCATCTACTAGCAACAGAGAGGATGCAATATCACAAATAACATATGACAAGTTAATCATAGATCTCAACATAGTATTCAATATTCATCAGATCCCAAAGAAACACAACATGTAGCATTACATAAAGATGATCTTGATCATGATAGGCAGCTTACAAGATCTAAACATGAAGCATAAATTGGAGAAGACAACCTGCTATGGACCCGTAGTCCAGAGATGAACTACTCACGCATCACTTCGGAGGCGAGCATGGCGATGTAGAGGCCTTCGGTGATGATCTCCCTCTCCGGCAGGGTGCCGGGAAGAGCTTCAGAACCCTCCCGAGCTAGGGTCAGCGATGGCGGCCGCGACGGAACTTTTCGTGGATGAAGGCTCAGGGTGTTTAATTAGGTTTTTCCCGAGATCGTGAATAAATAGGAAGAAGGGCGAGGTCGGTGGGTGCCTGGGGGCCCACACCACCCCATGGTGCGTCCAGGCCCTTGGTCGCGCCATGGCCTGGTGTGGCCGCCTCGTGGCGCTTCTACGTCTCTTCTCTGGACTCCGTCTTCGTTGCAGTGAAATAGGAACTTCCGCTTTTGTTTCATCCAATTCCGAGAATATTTCATGTACAACATTTCTGAAATACAAAACAACAGAAAACAGGGAACTGGCACTGTGGTATCTTGTCAATATGTTAGTGCCTGAAAATGTTTAAAAGTGCAACAAAGTGTAAATAAAACATGTAGAAATTGGTGTAAAACAAGCATGGACCATCAAAAATTATAGATACGTTTGCAACGTATCAGCATCCCCAAGCTTAACTCATGCTCGTCCTCGAGTAGGTAAGTGATAACAAAAATAAATTTTGAGGTGACATGAAGCCAACACAATCTTGATCAAGTTATTGTAAAGCATTGTGAGCTGGGATCAAAGTACTCTAAACATAGGCATGATGGATATAATTCTAACAATAGAATTTAGCAACTATGTTACAACATGAAAAGTAACTCAAAGAAAACATAGCAAAGTGGTACTCAGCTTGTCCTTTATGAAGTTGCCAAACATAAATGCAAGACACCTTTAAAGTTCAAAAGATGACTAGATACAAGTAATTTGAGAACAAGCAATATCATAATCATGAATCAATCAATAATAAATTTTGGGACTATGCACATTATATTCAGAATGACAACTATGCTCTCTTAATTGGTGCATAAAGCAAGAAGATGAAGACTCAACATAAAAGTAAAAAAAACGGCCCTGCGCAGAGGGGAGCAAGATTACTCATGTGCTAGAGCTTTTTTATTTTAAAGGCAATAGGAGTGTTGAAAATATATTTTGAGAGGTATGCATGTATATCTCAATGAATAGCATCAAATGATCTATCATCCTTTCATATAGTGACTTCAAGAGCGGCTCCCATGTACTTCTCCATTTTCACACCATTATTTAGGATCTCTCCAGTACATAATGTGCGGAGATTTATTTGTTTATTTTATATTTTATGTGGGTTGGGCACCTAGTTACCTTGCTATTTTTGCAATATTAAGGACCAACTCATTATGCATGCTAGTCACGGAATGAAGTCATGAAAAGACAATAAACCATTCCATACTTACTCATGATCTAAAACAAAACACAAAACATGTAGTAATGTTTGAAGGTTTAAAGGTAGCACACAAGCAATTCACTTTGGAGTTGGGGTGAAATACCACATATAGGTGTGCATGGTGGACACAATTGGCACTTTGGTTTTTGGTAGTTGGATGCACGAGTAGAGCTCATACTCACTACAGGTGAAGGATAGCAAAAGACTGGGAGCGACCAACTAAGAGAGCAATAATAGCCATAATTATGCATAGCGACTAAACATTATTATTCAAAGCATAAAGTGATATTACAAGTCAAAAAATAAATGATCATAGAGGCTTTAGTTGACAAGCATAAACACTTTGCCCCAACTTACACTGAGGTTGTCAATCTCACTGATTTGGCTGAAAATAAAGGATTAACCGTATAGTGTGGAAAGAGATGTTTATTTGAAATGGAATTAAAGAGAATATTATTTGTAGTAAGTAAACAGAACAGGTGTTTGCAGTAGATGAATTTATCTGTGTAAAAGAAAGGACCGGCCTCCGCAGTTCACTAGAGGTGTCTCTCCATAAAGATAAATAACATAATGGGTGAACAAATTACAGTTGGGCAATTGACAGAATAAAGATCATACATAACAATATGATTACTATGAAATTCATTTGGGTATTATAACATAATACATAGACCATAATCCAACCGCGTCTATGACTAATAATCTACCTTCCG
Organism: Lolium rigidum; assembly: GCF_022539505.1. Lineage (NCBI taxonomy): Eukaryota > Viridiplantae > Streptophyta > Magnoliopsida > Poales > Poaceae > Lolium > Lolium rigidum. The sequence goes on along the minus strand of NC_061509.1, from coordinate 100,081,830 downwards.
GTTATCATCCGAACCTCTTCCAGTATTAAGTTGCAAGCAACATATTATCTCATTAAGCAATGTGTGTAAACTAAACAATAGAATTACCCTTAGATAAAGTATTGTTGTTTTATCCCTAGTAGCAACAGCACATCTACAATCTTAGAAGTTATTGTCACTCTTCCAGATTAATAGAGGCATGAACCCACTATCGAGCATAAATACCCCCTCTTGAAGTTACAAGCATATACTTGGTAGAGCATCTACTAGCAACAGAGAGCATGCAAGATCACAAATAACATATGCCAAGTATATAATCGATCTCAACATAGTATTCAATATTCAACAGATCGCAGCAAACACAACATGTAGAATTACATAAAAATGATCTTGATCATGATAGGCAGCTCACATAATCTAAACATGAAGCATAAATTGGAGACCAACCATCTAGCTACTGCTATGGACCCGTAGTCCAGAGATGAACTACTCACACATCACTTCGGAGGTGGGCATGGCGATGTAGAGGCCTTCGGAGATGATCTGCCTCTCCGGCAGGGTGCCGGGAAGAGCTTCAGAACCCTCCCGAGATAGGGTCAGCGATGGCGGTCGCGATGGATCTTTTCGTGGATGGAGGCTCGGGTGTTTAGGTTTTTCTCGAGATATTGAATAAATAGGCGAAAGGGCAAGGTCGGTGTGTGCCTGGGGGCCCACACCACCCCATGGCGCGGCCAGGCCCTGGGCCGCGCCATGGCCTGGTGTGGCCGCCTCGTGGCGCTTCTCCGTCTCTCCTCTGGACTCCGTCTTTGTTACAGTAAAATATGAACTTCAGCTTTTGTTTCGTCCAATTCCGAGAATATTTTCTGCACAACTTTTCCAAAATACAAAACAACAGAAAACAGGGAACTGGCACTGTGGCATCTTGTCAATAGGTTAGTGCCGAAAAATATATAAAAGTGCAACGAAATGTAAACAAAACGTGTAGAATTGTAATAGATACGTTTGCAATGTATCACTCCCTCCACAAGGGCCCGACGAGCTCCCTCTGCCACACGGCGGAGCTCCGGCCATGGCGCACGGTCATCTGCCATGGTGAACGGCGGGGACGGATTGGAATTTTTTTCTATTTTTTCCATTTTTCATATAGTTTTTTTTATTTCTTCTAGATATTTCCACTTCGGTAAAATTATTAGATTTTGTCAAGTCCTCTAGGTGGGTCCATCTACTCAGATTATTGCACATTGCAAAAAATTGCCGTATAATGGTAGATTTATGCTTTTTTTTAAATGTGGTAGTGTTTCAGAATTTGTGCACGGACGTGGTAATTTTATGCTAAGAACTCCATGCTCGATGGTAG
>NC_061509.1:100061786-100080394 GCF_022539505.1 Lolium rigidum | reverse complement strand
TACGACAAAGTACATAGACCGCTATCCAGCATGCATCTATGCCTAAAAAGTCCACCTTCAGGTTATTGATGTCTACTCACACTTCTTTTCCTGTAGACAGTGTTGGGCCTCCAAGAGCAGAGGTTTGTAGAACAGCATCAAGTTTTCCCTTAAGTGGATCACCCAAGGTTTATCGAACTTAGGGAGGAAGAGGTCAAAGATATCCCTCTCAAGCAACCCTGCGATCACAATGCAAGAAGTCTCTTGTGTCCCCAACACACCTAATACACTTGTAAGATGTATAGGTGCACTAGTTCGGCGAAGAGATAGTAAAATGCAAGTAATATGGATGTATATGAGTGGTAATAGCAATCTGAATAAAATATGGCAGCGAATAAACATGAAGTGGAACAGTAAACAAACAGTGACAACGGCGCCAGAAAATGCTTGCTGGCGTGCAGTTGACGTGGGAGATAGGAATCTTTGTGGTGTAACTTTTCTATTCGGAAACAAGGCCTAGGGATCATACTTTCACTAGTGGACACTCTCAACATTGATCACATAATAAAACCACTCTACACTCTCTTGTTGGATGATGAACACCACTAATTGTGTAGGGCTGCAAGAGCACCTCAATGCCGGAGTTAACAAGCTCCACAACATTCGATATTCATGTTTAAATAACCTTAGAGTGCATGATAGACCAACGCAATTATACCAAGTACTAACATAGCATGCACACTGTCACCATCATACTATGAAAGGAGGAATAGATCACATCAATACCATCATAGTAATAATTAACTTCATAATCTACAAGAGATTACAATCATAAACTACGCCAAGTACTACATGATGCACACACTCGTCACCATTACATCATGGAGGAGGAATAGAGTACTTTAATAACATCACTAGAGTAGCACATAGATTAATAGTGATACAAAACTCATCATATGAATCTCAATCATGTAAGGCAGCTCATGAGATCATTGTATTGAAGTACATGGGAGAGAGATTAACCACATAGCTACCGGTACAGCCCTTAGCCTCGATGACGAACTACTCCCTCCTCATGGGAAACAGACGAGCGTTGATGAAGATGGCGGTGGTGTCGATGGAGATGCCTTCCGGGGGCACTTCCCCGTCCCGGCGGCGTGCCGGAACAGAGACTCCTGTCCCCCAGATCTTGGCTTCGCGATGGCGGCGGCTCTGGAAGGTTTCTCGTACCGTGGCTTATTCCTCTAGGGTTTTCGCAACAGAGTCCTTAAGTAGGCGGAAGGGCAGCCTCGGAGGGGCCCTGGTGGGACCACACAATAGGGTGGCGCGGCCCCCCTCTTGCCGCGCCGACCTGGCATGTGGGGCCCCCAGGGCTCCCCTCTGGTCCCTCTCTGGCTCTCTGGAAGCTTCCGTGAAATATAAGATGTTGGGCGTTGATTTCGTCCAATTCCGAGAATATTTCCTTACTAGGATTTCTGAAACCAAAAACAGCAGAAAACAGGAACTGGCACTTCGGCATCTCGTTAATAGGTTAGTTCCGGAAAATGCATCAAAACGATATAAAGTGTGAACAAAACATGTAGGTATTGTCTTAAAACAAGCATGGAACATCAGAAATTATAGATACGTTTGAGACGTATCAGTTATCATCCGAACCCCTTCCAGTATTAAGTTGCAAACAACTGACAATTGCATTAAGTATGGTGTGTAATGTAATCAACACATACATCCTTAGACATAGCATTGATGTTTTATCCCTAGTGGCAACAACACATCCACAACCTTAGAACTTTCGTCACTATCCCAGCATTTAATGGAGGCATGAACCCACTATCGAGCATAAATACTCCCTCTTGGAGTTACAAGTAACGACTTGGCCGAGCCTCTACTAATAACGGAGAGCATGCAAGATCATAAACAACACATAGATGATAGATTGATAATCAACATAACATAGCATTCCATATTCATCGGATCCCAACAAACGCAACATGTAGCATTACAAATAGATGATCTTGATCATGTTAGGCAGCTCACAAGATCCGACAATGATAGCACAATGAGGAGAAGACAACCATTTAGCTACTGCTATGGACCCATAGTCCAGGGGTGAACTACTCACACATCACTCCGGAGGCGACCATGGAGGTGAAGAGTCCTCCGGGAGATGATTCCCCTCTCCGGCGGGGTGCAAGAGGCGATCTCCTGAATCCCCCGAGATGGGATTGGCGGCGGCGGCGTCTCTGGAAGGTTTTTCGTATCGTGGCTCTCAGTACTGGAGTTATTATCAACGAAGGCTTATGTAGGCGGAAGGGTAGGTCAGGGGGCGCCACGAGGGGCCCACACAACAAGGCCGTGCGGCCAGGGGTGGGCCGCGCCGCCCTGGCGTGTCGCCGCCTTGTCGCCCCACTTCGTTTCCCTTTCGGACTTCTGGAAGGTTCGTGGAAAAATAAGATCCTGGGCGTTGATTTCGTCCAATTCCGAGAATATTTCCTTACTAGGATTTCTGAAACCAAAAACAGCAGAAAACAGCAACTGGCTCTTCGGCATCTTGTTAATAGGTTAGTGCCGGAAAATGCACAAATATGACATAAAGTATGTATAAAACATGTAGGTATTGTCATAAAACAAGCATGGAACATAAGAAATTATCAATACGTTGGAGACGTATCAGCATCCCCAAGCTTAGTTCCTACTCGTCCCGAGTAGGTAAACGATAACAAAGATAATTTCTGAAGTGACATGCCATCATAATCTTGATCAATACTATTGTAAGCACATGTAATGAATGCAGCGATTCGAAGCAATGGTAAAGACAATGGTTAAACAACTGAATCATATAGCAAAGACTTTTCATGAATAGTACTTTCAAGACAAGCATCAATAAGTCTTGCATAAGAGTTAACTCATAAAGCAATAAATTCATAGTAAAGGCATTGAAGCAACACAAAGGAAGATTAAGTTTCAGCGGTTGCTTTCAACTTGTAACATGTATATCTCATGGATAGTTGTCAATACAAAGTAATATGATGAATGCAAATATGCAAGTATGTAGGAATCAATGCACAGTTAACACAAGTGTTTGCTTCTAAGATGGAAGGAAATAGGTAAACTGACTCAACATAAAAGTAGAAGAAAGGCCCTTCGAAGAGGGAAGCATGGATTGCTATATTTGTGCTAGAGCTTTTATTTTGAAAACATAAAGAGAGCATAAAAGTAAAGTTTTGAGAGGTGTTTGTTGTTGTCAACGAATGGTAGTGGGCACTCTAACCCCCTCGCCAGACAGACTTTCGAAGAGCGGCTCCCATGAAATATTTTTATTTTTGGGTGGCACTCCTTCCAACCTTGCTTTCACAAACCATGGCTAACCGAATCCTTGGGTGCCTGCCAACAATCTCATACCATGAAGGAGTGCCCTTTTATTTTAGTTTTATTTAGATGACACTCCTCCCCACCTTTGCTTTCTCAAGCCATGGCTAACCGAATTCTCGGGTGCCGTCCAACAATCACATACCATGGAGGAGTGTCTATTTGTAAAATTATGGAAGTTAATTAATTTGGGGCTGGGAACCCCATTGCCAGCTCTTTTTGCAAAATTATTGGATAAGCGGATGAAGCCACTAGTCCATTGGTGAAAGTTGCCCAACAAGATTGAAAGATAAACACCACATACTTCCTCATGAGCTATAAAACATTGACACAAATAAGAGGTAATAACTTTTGAAGTGTTTAAAGATAGCACTCAAGCAATTTACTTTGGAATGGCAGAGAAATACCATGTAGTAGGTAGGTATGGTGGACACAAATGGCATAGTTTTTGGCTCAAGGATTTGGATGCACGAGAAGTAATCCCTCTCAATACAAGGCTTAGGCTAGCAAGGTTGTTTGAAGCAAACACAAGTATGAACCGGTACAACAAAACTCACATAAGAACATATTGCAAGCATTATAAGACTCTACACTGTCTTCCTTGTTGTTCAAACCCTTACTAGAAAATATCTAGACCTTAGAGAGACCAATCATACAAACCAAATTTTAGCAAGCTCTATGTATTTCTTCACTAATAGGTGCAAAGTATATGATCCAAGAGCTTAAACATGATCCATATGCGCACAACAATTCCCAAGTATCTAATTATTCAAGACATTATACCAATTACTACATGTAGCATTTTCTGTTTCCAACCATATAATAATTAACGAAGCAGTTTCAACCTTCGCCATGAACATTATGAGTAAAGCCAAGAACATATGTGTTCATATGCAACAGCGGAGCGTGTCTCTCTCCCACACAATGAATTCTAGGATCCAATTTTATTCCAACAAAACAAAAACAAGAACAAACAGACGCTCCAAGTAAAGCACATAAGATGTGACAGAATAAAAATATAGTTTCACTAGAGGAACCTGATAATGTTGTCGATGAAGAAGGGGATGCCTTGGGCATCCCCAAGCTTAGATGCTTGAGTATTCTTGAAATATGCATGGGTGAACCACCGGGGCATCCCCAAGCTTAGAGCTTTCACTCTCCTTGATCATATTGTATCATCCTCCTCTCTTGATCCTTGAAAACTTCCTCCACACCAAACTCAAAACAAGCTCATTAGAGGGTTAGTGCATAATCAAAATTCACATGTTCAGAGGTGACATAATCATTCTTAACACTTCTGGACATTGCACAAAGCTACTGAAAGTTAATGGAATAAAGAAATCCATCAAACATAGCAAAACAGACAATGCGAAATAAAAGGCAGAATCTGTCAAAACAGAACAATCCGTAAAGACGAATTTTTTAGGTGCACCAGACTTGCTCAAATGAAAATGCTAAAATTGAATGAAAGTTGCGTACATATCTGAGGATTACTCACGTAAATTGGCAGATTTTTCTGAGTTACCTACAGAGAACACTGCCCAAATTTGTGACAGCAAGAAATCTATTTCTGCACAGTAATCCAAATCTAGTATAAACCTTACTATCAAAGACTTTACTTGGCACAACAATGCAATAAAATTAAGATAAGGAGAGGTTGCTACAGTAGTAACAACTTCCAAGACTCAAATATAAAACAAAAGTGCAGAAGTAAAATCATGGGTTGTCTCCCATAAGCGCTTTTCTTTAACGCCTTTCAGCTAGGCGCAGAAAGTGTGTATCAAGTATTATCAAGAGATGAAGCATTGGCATTCCTACCAGAGGCTCTGCGCCTACCCTTCTTACTCTTATTCTTACTCTTTGGTTTGGGGAATATATGACTACATCCAGGTATGGAGGAATTTAGAGTGCCTTTTCCCACATCTATGGTTACTCCGAAGAGCTTTAGCAGGGATCTTCCAAGTGTGATTTGTCCTGTACCTACACATTCAATAACGAGATAATCAGTGGATACCGTTTTTCCAAGAAGGGTTGTGAATACTCCTTCATCTATTCCCTTAGGAATTATAATAGAGTTATCAGTGAGAGTTATTCCTTCTCCACCTTCAGTAAGTCCCCAGAGTGTCAAAGTTTCATAAATACTTTCAGGCATAAGGCAAAATTCAGTCATAATATCACAACGAGCATCAAAATTTTTACCATCAATAGTAAATTTAATAGTGGGGTCCCACATTGACGGTTCAGAGTTTATTGGAACATAATCAAAATGCTCATGAATCCGACCATACCCTTTTTTTAAGCAAGATACACTTGTCTCAAGAGTGTTCAATCTATTATAAATACTAACAAGGGATGGATCAAAATTATTAGTGGAGCTAGATGATGTAACCAATTTTTTTATGGCATTAAAAGCTTGATCCCCATCACAATGAAGGAAATCTCCTCCCACTACAGCATCTAAAGCATATCTATAACGAAGAATAAGCCCAAAATAAAAATTACTAAGAAGCAAACTTAGCGTCATTTTAGGTTCAGTTTTACTATAAGAATCAAAAACTCTAGACCAGGCTTCTTTAAAACTCTCCTCACCCCCTTGTTTAAAAGTAAAGATTGATTCCTCGGGTGATAGAGTAACAACTACGGGACTAGTCATGATACAAAAATAAAGTAAATGCAAATAACTAATTTTTTGTGTTTTTAATATGGAGAACGCAAACAAGATAGTAAATAAAGTAAAGCAAGTAACTATTTTTTTGTATTTTTGATATAGTGCAGCAAACAAAGTAGTAAATAAAATAAAGCAAGACAAAAGAAAAGTAAAGAGATTGGAAGTGGAGACTCCCTTTGCAGCGTGTCTTGATCTCCCCGGCAACGGTGCCAGAAAAATGTGCTTGATACGCGTACAGCACGCGTCCATTGGGAACCCCAAGAGGAAGGTGTGATGCGTACAGCGGCAAGTTTCCCTCAGTAAGAAACCAAGGTTTATCGAACCAGTAGGAGCCAAGAAGCACGTTGAAGGTTGATGGCGGCGGAGTGTAGTGCGGCGCAACACCAGGGATTCCGGCGCCAACGTGGAACCCGCACAACACAACCAAATTACTTTGCCCCAACGTGACAGTGAGGTTGTCAATCTCACCGGCTTGCTGTAACAAAGGATTAGATGTATAGTGTGGATGATGATGTTTGCAAAAACAGTAGAACGAGTATTGCAGTAGATTGTATTCGATGTAAAAGAATGGACCGGGGTCCACAGTTCACTAGTGGTGTCTCTCCCATAAGAAATAGCATGTTGGGTGAACAAATTATAGTTGGGCAATTGACAAATAAAGATGGCATGACAATGCACATACATGTTATGATGAGTAGTGTGAAATTCAATTGGGCATTACGACAAAGTACATAGACCGCTATCCAGCATGCATCTATGCCTAAAAAGTCCACCTTCAGGTTATCATCCGAACCCCTTCCAGTATTAAGTTGCAAACAACAGACAATTGCATTAAGTATGGTGCGTAATGTAATCAACACATACATCCTTAGACATAACATTGATGTTTTATCCCTAGTGGCAACAGCACATCCACAACCTTAGAACTTTCTGTCACTGTCCCACATTTAATGGAGGCATGAACCCACTATCGAGCATAAATACTCCCTCTTGGAGTTACAAGTAACGACTTGGCCAGAGCCTCTACTAATAACGGAGAGCACGCAAGATCATAAACAACACATAGATGATAGATTGATAATCAACATAACATAGCATTCCATATTCATTGGATCCCAACAAACGCAACATGTAGCATTACAAATAGATGATCTTGATCATGTTAGGCAGCTCACAAGATCTGACAATGATAGCACAATGAGGAGAAGACAACCATCTAGCTACTGCTATGGACCCATAGTCTAGGGGTGAACTACTCACACATCACTCCGGAGGCGACCATGGCGGTGAAGAGTCCTCCGGGAGATGATTCCCTCTCCGGCGAGGTGCCGGAGGCGATCTCCTGAATCCCCCGAGATGGGATTGGCGGCGGCGGCGTCTCTGGAAGGTTTTTCGTATCGTGGCTCTCGGTACTGGAGTTATTATCGACGAAGGCTTATGTAGGCGGAAGGGTAGGTCAGGGGGCGCCACGAGGGGCCCACACAACAGGGCCGCGCTGCCAGGGGGTGGGCCGCGCCGCCCTGGCGTGTCGCCGCCTTGTCGCCCCACTTCGTTTCCCTTTCGGACTTCTGGAAGCTTCGTGGAAAAATAAGATCCTGGGCGTTGATTTCGTCCAATTCCGAGAATATTTCCTTACTAGGATTTCTGAAACCAAAAACAGCAGAAAACAGCAACTGGCTCTTCGGCATCTTGTTAATAGGTTAGTGCCGGAAAATGCACAAATATAACATAAAGTATGTATAAAACATGTAGGTATTGTCATAAAACAAGCATGGAACATAAGAAATTATCGATACGTTGGAGACGTATCAGTCGTATGTATTTTTTTATTGGCAGTAGCCCCCGAGTAAACGAGGGAACCATGTGCCTAATTGGCTTCGTAGCTGATAACCCACAAGTATAGGGGATCGCAACAGTCTTCGAGGGAAGTAAAACCCAAATTTATTGATTCGACACAAGGGGAGGTAAAGAATACTTATAAGCCTTAACAACTGAGTTGTCAATTAAGCTGCACCTGGAAAAGCACTAGTAACAGGGGTGATGTGAAAGCAGCGGTAATATGAGAGCAATAGTAACAGTAACACATCAGTAGTAGCAGTAACACAGAGGCAATGGCACCAGAAAATAGTTGATACTACTTCCAATGTCATATAGGAACGAGTATATGATGATGAGAGATGGACCGGGGTTCCCAGCTATCTAGACTAGTGGTAACTCTCAATAACAAGTGTCGGGTGAACAAATTATAATTGGGCAATTGATAGGATTGAAATAGCATTAAGACAGAACATCAAGATTATTAATCATGTAGGCATGTTTTCCATATATAGTCATACGTGCTCGCAATGAGAAACTTGCATAACATCTTTTGTCCTACCGACTGGTGGCAGCCGGGCCTCAAGGGAATCTACTGGCAATTAAGGTACTCCTTTTAATAGAGCACCGGAGCAAAGCATTAATAACACTTGGTGAAAACATGTGATCCTCATATCACAGCCTTCCCCTCCAGTTGTCCCAATTTCTGTCACTTTGGGGCCTCGGGTTCCGGACAGCAATATGTGCAAACAACTTGTAGATACAATCTAAGCAATAAGTATAGAGCTTAAATCTAAGATCATGCCACTCGTGCACTAGTGACAAGCATTAAACACAACAAGATTGCAGCAACAATAACTTCACAAACTTTATAGATAGACTAATCATAATGTATCATCCATCGGATCCCAACAAACACAACACCGATTACATCAGATGGATCTCAATCATGTAAGGCAGCTCATGAGATCATTGTATTGAAGTACATGGGAGAGAGAGTACCAACTAGCTACAGCTAGAACCCGTAGTCCATGGGGGAACTACTCACGGAGCATGATGGAGGCGATGGCGTCGATGGAGATGGCTTCCGGGGGCACTTCCCCGTCCCGGCGGCGTGCCGGAACAGAGATTCTGTCCCCCGAATTGGAGTTTCGCGATGGCGGCGGCGCCCCTGGAGTCTTTCTGGAGTTTCGTCAATTCGTGTCGCGTTTTCAGGTCGAAAGGGCTTATATAGGCGAAGAGGCGGCGCAGGAGGGGCACCAGGGCGCCCTCCCCACCTGGTGGCACGGCTAGGCCTGGGCCCGCGCCCAGGTGTGGTGTGGTGGCCCCTGGCCCGCCTCCGACTCTCCTTCGGTGTTCTGGAGCCTTCCGGGAAAAATAAGATATTTGGTCTTCGTTTCGTCGAATTCCGAGAATATTGCCCGAACAGCCTTTCTGGAACCAAAAACATTAGAAAACAGGAACTGGCACTTCGACATCTTGTTAATAGGTTAGTTCCGGAAAATGCATGAAATCATTATAAAGTGTGAGCAAAACATGTAGGTATTGTCATCTCTACTACTAATAAAAGAGCAAACACGAATTTTTCTAAAGCCACACCATCTACTGTACACAGAACGATTATCACCGCGTGATTAGGCCCACTAAACACAATCTAACAGCCACCATTGGCCTAATCTGTTGCCTGTGTGCGCTTTGCATTTTTGGTTGACTGATCGTACTCCACCCGCAGAGGATAATGTGAAACAACTTTCCGTCCCGCATTGGAGAAATAATTCTCTCGCACGATCTCCTCCCTAATTTTCTCACATTCCCTATTTCCCTTCTTTCCTTCCCTAACCGGCTGGCCTAATCCCTAGCTCCCTGGCTCCCTGCCATCGTCACGCTCCGCCAGCCATCCTCGCTGCTCTCGTGAAGTCTCATGAACGATTCTTGCCAACGCGGCTGCAACGGACACCGACGACCCCACGCTGGAGGCACTGAGGATATCGTAGTTTGGTCGCCGCCACCCCGGCCAAGGTGAGATCCAGCACCACCTCGGCCGCCGCGCCACCACCGCCAAGGCGAGATCCAGCACTACCTCGGTCGCGCCGCCCTCCTCACCACATAGTCGTGCGCGCCCGTCTGTCATCCACCGCGTCCTCGCCGCCGGCAGCCCGCCTGTCCGCTCGCGTATTCCCATCGAGGAACCGTCGTCGCCCGTTATCCCTCCGCAGCATATCCAGTCCCGGCCGCCAGGGAGTCTCTTCGCTGGGCTCAAGCACAAACACCCTGCTCTGTGCTTCTCCGCTGGTGCAGTCGTACAAACACCCTGCAAGTACGTAGCCTGCAATCCAATTGCTGATGTGTTTCTCTGCACTTAATTATAGCCCATTTCTTACGGTGGCTTGAAGAAGCATCATTTTGCAGTATTATAGCTCAGAATTAGATATTACTGTAATGCAAAATACTTGCATGTGTCAGTCATTTGAATTTGAAATGTTATTACGGAGCATCATGTTAACTGCAAATGTCAATCAGGTCATCCAATTTAACATAGAAATCTCAAATATTTTCAGCAAGCTGTCACTCAAGGTAGAGAAGTATATTTTTGAATTAAGATCTGATAGCTAACAACATTGGAACAAATTCACAGAAATTGGAGTCATTACCACTGAGGACTTCCTGCAGATTTCCCAAGAAAATTAAATTGAGATATCACCATATGTTCGGAATTACATGTTAATTGGAAGAACCTCCATTAGACAGTCAGCAAATCCTTCTCCAACTGAGCGGATAAAAATTAGAGATGGTGAATATGACTCAGCTGGCCGATGCTTGCATGTACATAGTGATTAAAATGGCTAATTCTCCAGGTTTTGTACATAAACTAGCACATTCATATGTCCAATTAAGTTTTTTTGCAAAAAAATAGTACTATTGAGTTGTAATGTACTCTCTCTGAGTATGCTGCTTATTCGGTCTTCTGGAGCTGCTACACCAACAAGTTTGATTGGCATGTGTGTATTATGTAATAAGCAAATTTGTCATCAAGGTTTGTGAAGTCACTATAATATTGGTTTTTAGGTTTCTTCTTGTATGTATGACCGGTATTTTTTGCAGGTCCAAGCTTTGCCATGTGTAACGATTCATGGATTTGATTCGTGGCTGTGGAGGTATATGTGATATTTGTCCACAGTTGTGTTTGGCTAATTTATTTCTGTTGTCATGTATAGATATGTGGAAAATAATTTTAGCAATGAAGGGTATAAACTTAAGATATACCTCAAATGTACCATCTGTGTACTATGGCTGTCTATTATTTGTGAAGATTTGATATGAGAAATTAAGATGAACTTTTGTGACAATGAGAAGTCAAGCATAATTATTAAGTGCCCATTTGTTATGTGGTTTCACAAGGACACCAGGTTTCTTTGGTTTATGATTTGGCAACTGAAGTATAATGTGACTTGTGTGCTCCAAGTTTTTAAACGTTCTTGCTATTTAGTTTAAATTTTCACCATTATAGGTTCTTCGTCTTTTACATACCAAAGTGCTCGCTTATTGATCCATCATCCGTTGTAGGTCTTTGCTTTTGTATTCATCGATGGCATTGTTATTTTCGTAAGCATCATCAAGTTAGAGCTCTGCTATCCATTATAATAACATTACATAGCCATGTTCCTGATATGGATTGCTCATGGAGGCTTTTTTGTGGGATGATATGTTCTTGTATGGATTGAACCATCAATGTTTTCCACATTCTCAACAAAATACAACCTGAGCGTTTTTCTTTCTATGCCATCCATTGTAATGATCAAATGAGAAATAATTACTACATATGATCCAAATTAGTTGTCAGTTTGTCACAGGTTTCATGAACCTATACAGATTTTAGAAATATTGGATAATAACCTACGACAATGATATTTGGATCGGAGGGAGTACTTAAGTTTGACGACTGTATTTTAGGGCTTAGCTTAGGTGGTTGGATGGAGTATGTTGGGCTTGGACTTGTTATTTGCAAAATAGACTTGAGATTAATGGAAAACATTTGCAAAATCAAAATATAGAGTGCACATTGTTATTTTTTTACGTTTTTACATAGATACAAAATTCAAAGGCATTAGTTTATTCATGAGACGTGCGTGCACGTGCACTCTTACTAGTAAAACAAGCATGGAACATCAGAAATTATAGATACGTTGGAGACGTATCAGCATCCCCAAGCTTAGTTCCTACTCGCCCTCGAGTAGGTAAACGATAAAAAGAATAATTTCTGCAGTGACATGCTACTTACATAACCTTGATCATACTATTGTAAAGCATATGAAATGAACGAAGTGACTCAAGGCAACGATCTATAGTTTACTTAACAAATAGATAACATATAGCAAAACTTTTCATGAATAGTACTTTCAAGACAAGCATCAAAAAGTCTTGCATAAGAGTTAACTCATAAAGCAATAAATTCAAAGTAAAGGCATCGAAGCAACACAAAGAAAGATACAAGTTTCAGCAGTTGCTTTCAACTTTCAACATGTATATCTCATGGATAATTGTCAACACAAAGTAATATGATGAATACAAATAAGCAAGTATGTAAGAATCAATGCACAGTTGACACAAGTGTTTGCTTCTAAGATGGAAGGAAGTAGGTAAAGTGACTCAACATAAAGTAAAAGAAAGGCCCTTCGCAGAGGGAAGCAGGGATTAAATCATGTGCTAGAGCTTTTTAAGTTTTAAAATCATATAGAGAGCATAAAAGTAAAGTTTTGAGAGGTGTTTATTATTGTCAACGAATGGTAGTGGGCACTCTAACCCCCTCATCAAACAGACTTTCAAAGAGCGGCTCCCATGAAGGACGTTATTTCTACCAGCAAGGTAGATCATCCCTCTTCTCTTTTGTTTACTCATGTACTTTAGTTTAGTTTTTTATTTTTATTTTTGGATGACACTCCTCCCAACCTTTGCTTTCTCAAGCCACGGCTAACCGAATCCTCGGGTGCCTTCCAACAATCTCATACCATGAAGGAGTGTCTATTTGTAAAATTAAGTTGCTTACTGATGAATCAGGGCAAAACATGTGAAGAGAATTATTAATGAAAGTTGATTAATTGGGGTTGGGAACCCCGCTGCCAGCTCTTTTTGCAAAATTATTGGGTAAGCGGATGAAGCCACTAGTCCATTGGTGAAAATCTGCCCAACAAGATTGAAAGATAAAACACCACATACTTCCTCATGAGCTATAAAACATTGACACAAATAAGAGAGGATAACTTTTGAATTGTTTAAAGGTAGCACATGAAGTATTTACTTGGAATGGCAGAGAAATACCACATAGTAGGTAGTTATGGTGGACACAAATGGCATGGGTTTTGGCTCAAGGTTTTGGATGCACGAGAAGCATTCCCTCTCAGTGCAAGGTTTTGGCTAGCAAGGTTATTTGAAGCAAACACAAGTATGAACCGGTACAGCAAAACTTACATAAGAACATATTGCAAGCATTATAATACTCTACACTGTCTTCCTTGTTGCTCAAACACTTTTACTTGAAAATATCTAGACTTTAGAGAGACCGATCATGCAAACCAATTTCAACAAGCTCTACGGTAGTTCTCCACTAATAGGTTCAAACTACATGGTGCAAGAGCTTAATCATGATCTACTTGAGAGCTCAAAACAATTGCCAAGTATCAAATTATTCAAGACAATATGAGGCATTTTCTGTTTCCAACCAAATAGCAATAAATGCAACAGCTTCCAACTTTTGTCATGAACATTAAAAGCGAAGAACACAAGTGTTCAAATGAAAAAGCGGAGCGTGTCTCTCTCCAACACAAGGATTGCTAGGATCTGAATTTATTCAAACACAAACAAAAATAAAAACACACAGACGCTCCAAGTAAAGCACATAAGATGTGACCGAATAAAAATATAGTTTCAATAGAAGTGAACTGATAAGTTGTTGATGAAGAAGGGGATGCCTTGGGCATCCCCAAGATTAGACGCTTGAGTCTTCTTGAAATATGAAGGGATGAACCACGGGGACATCCCCAAGCTTAGACTTTTCACTCTTCTTGATCATATATCATCCTCCTCTCTTGACCCTTGAAAACTTTCTTCACACTAAACTTCTCATAAACTTCATTAGAGGGGTTAGTACTCAAAAAACTTTAATCCACTTTAGTCCTGTAGTGACACATTGCAAGAACTCAATAAAACATTAGCTACAGCTCTCCACGTCTAGAAAGCCTTGCTTAAAGTCCACAAGAGACAATGCAAAAAACAGAGACAGAATCTGTCAAAACAGAACAGCCAGTAAAGACGAATTTTTAAGAGGTACTTCTGTTGCTCAAATCAGAAAACTCAAAACTAATGAAAGTTGCGTACATATCTGAGGAACACGCATGTAAATTAGAAGAATTTTCTGAGTTTCCTACAGAGAGCCCTGCCCAAATTTGTGACAGATAGAAATCTGTTTCTGCGCAGAAATCCAAATCTAGTATCAACCTTCTATTAGAGACTTTACTTGGCACAACAATGCAATAAAATAAAGATAAGGAGATGTTGCTACGGTAGTAACAACTTCCAAGACACAACAAAATAGTAGCAAAATAAAGACATGGGTTATCTCCCAAGAAGTGCTTTCTTTATAGCCATTAAGATGGGCTCAGCAATTTTAATGATGCACTCGCAAGAAATAAGAGTTGAAGCAAAAGGAGCATCAAAAAAGCAAGTTCAAAACACATTTAAGTCTAACCCACTTCCTATGCATAGGAATCTTGTACACAAATAAATTCATGAAGAACAAAGTAACAAGCATTGGAAGATAAAACAAGAGTAACTTCAAAAATTTCAGCATATAGAGAGGTGTTTTAGTACCATGCAAATTTCTACAACCATATTTTCCTCTCTCATAATAATTTTCAGTAGCTTCATGAATAAACTCAACAATATAACTATCACATAAAGCATGTTTCTCATGATCCATAAACACATAATTTTTATCAAGCTCAAAAATAGTGGGATTAAAACTTTCAAATCCACTTTTATCAATGATATAACAAGATGATTGATCAATCTCAAAAGATATGGGACTCCTAGATAAAGTCAAGACTTCTCCAATCCCATTTTCATTAGTAGTACAATTAATATTATCAAGTAACATAGGACCATCATCTAGAGCTTTATCATAAACATTTGCTAAACAAAATTCTTTAGTACCATGCATTTCGACATCAGGCATAAATAAAGCATTATCATAAGAGTTATCAAAATAGCATGGATTATCATAGATAACAGTAGCATAATTATTATCACAAGTTTTACTCATAGGTAATATTTCAAGAGAATCCACGGGAACATAATATTCATCTTCCTTTGGTAAGCATGGAGGACAATCAAATAGTGTAAGAGATAAAGAGTTACTCTCATTAGAAGGTTGGAATGGGTAGCTAATCCATTCTTCCTCCTTTTGTTCATCACTCTCCTCTTCTTTTTCATCCAATGAGCTTCCAGGTTCATCAATCTCCTCCTCTTTTTCATCCAATGAACTTTCAGGTTCATCAATTTCTTCTTCCACAGGTTCCTGCAAATTGTGAGTGCATTCTTATGCATTAATGAGTCTCTCTTTATAATCAATGATATAAGGATTATCGCTGTAACTTTCTATGAAAAAATTAAGGATAGAAGAGACATAATCTTTAAGGTCCTTACAAACAACACAAGTTTCATAATTTTTAACCATGAAGGATTCTATCTCAGAAGCTCCCATAAATAAGACAAATTGTTCTACCTCTTCGAACCCAAAATGAATATAGTTATTCCAATTGTAGTTCATAATTAAAACTTCTTCACTAAAGCCACATTGAAATTTAAGATGTTTAGTATCCTGTTGAGAGCAACAGTTTATATCATGGCGTTTAAGCAAGATTTTAGCAATTGTATGCAATTTTTCTATCACAGCACTCATGACTTTCCCCGCTCTTGATTCTCTATAGTTATTATATATTTCAATAAGCTCCAAATAGGTTGTAGGTTCTCCCATAACAACAGTTTTTAATTTTTAGTTTTTTCAAATTTTTATGGATTTTTGGGTATATGAGAAAAATAAAACAAGACAAAAACAAACTAGACAAAAGTAAAATAAGCAAAACAAAATAAAATAAAACAGAGAGAGAGGTAGAGTGTACTCCCCAGGTGAACTTATGAGTAGAGCTATGCCTCCCCGGCAACGGCGCCAGAAAATAGTCTTGATAACCCACAAGTATAGGGGATCGCAACAGTCTTCAAGGGAAGTAAAACCCAAATTTATTGATTCGACACAAGGGGGGGTAAAGAATACTTATAAGCCTTGACAACTGAGTTGTCAATTCAGCTGCACCTGGAAAAGCACTAGTAACAGGGGTGATGTGAATGCAGCGGTAATATGAGAGCAATAGTAACGAGTAACACGAGCAGCAGTAGCGGTAACACGGAGGCAATGGCACCGAGAAAATAGTTGATACTACTTCCAATGTCATATAGGAACGAGTATATGATGATGAAAGATGGACCGGGTTCCCGACTATCTACACTAGTGGTAACTCTCCAATAACAAGTGTCGGGTGAACAAATTACGAGTTGGGCAATTGATAGGATTGAAATAGCATTAAGACAGAACATCAAGATTATTAATCATGTAGACATGTTTTCCATATATAGTCATACGTGCTCGCAATGAGAAACTTGCATAACATCTTTTGTCCTACCAGATACGGTGGCGTAGGGCCTCAAGGGAATCTACTGGCAATTAAGGTACTCCTTTTAATAGAGCACCGGAGCAAAGCATTAACACTTGGTGAAAACATGTGATCCTCATATCACAGCCTTCCCCTCCGGTTGTCCCAATTTCTGTCACTTTGGGGCCTCGGGTTCTGGACAGCAATATGTGCAAACAACTTGTAGATACAATCTAAGCAATAAGTATAGAGCTTAAATCTAAGATCATGCCACTCGTGCACTAGTGACAAGCATTAAACACAACAAGATTGCAAGCAACAATAACTTCACAAAATTTATAGATAGACTAATCATAATGTATCATCCATCGGATCCCAACAAACACAACACCGATTACATCGGATGGATCTCAATCATGTAAGGGAGCTCATGAGATCATTGTATTGAAGTACATGGGAAGAGAGTACCAACTAGCTACAGCTAGAACCCGTAGTCCATGGGGGAACTACTCACGGAGCATGATGGAGGCGATGGCGTCGATGGAGATGGCTTCCGGGGGCTCTTCCCCGTCCCGGCGGCGTGCCGGAACAGAGATTCTGTCCCCCGAATTGGAGTTTCACAATGGCGATGGCGCCCCTGGAGTCTTTCTGGAGTTTCGTCAATTCGTGTCGCGTTTTTAGGTCGAAAGGGCTTATATAGGCGAAGAGGCGGCGCAGGAGGGGCACCAGGGCGCCCTCCCCACCTGGTGGCGCGGCCAGGCCTGGGCCCTCGCCCAGGTGTGGTGTGGTGGCCCCCTGGCCCGCCTCCGACTCTCCTTCGGTGTTCTGGAGCCTTCCGGGAAAAATAATATATTTGGTCTTCGTTTCGTCGAATTCCGAGAATATTGCCCAAACAGCCTTTCTGGAACCAAAAACAGCAGAAAACAGGAACTGGCACTTCGGCATCTTGTTAATAGGTTAGTTCCAAAAATGCATGAAATCATTATAAGGTGTGAGCAAAACATGTAGGTATTGTCATAAAACAAACATGGAACATCAGAAATTATAGATACGTTGGAGACGTATCAGTAGCCCGGTGCACCGGCGTGAGCCTTTGTTATTTGTATAGTGTCCACAATTGTAGTGCGCTCACATGTTCGTGAGGCTTTGTGGAAGTATTTGTATTTTCATTTGTATAGAGATTTCCGTCAATTGCAGCACTCACATGTTCCCTAAGGCTTTTGACGAAAATTATAGGGTAAGAACTTTGCAGCCCCTAGTATTGCCTGGTACGCTTATTGTGTTTGATGTGTCGAGAAATTCCGGATATGACCATTGTAAAATAACAATTGTATGATTCAAACTAGAAGTTTGTTGATAATATGCAACTGAGATATACATTGTCTTGAAGATGGCTAAAAATCCTTATTGAATAAAATAAAGGGAGGTAAAAGAGAAGAGGTCTAAACATAGAATCGTCACAATTGTGCAACGTCCCATAGGTTGCCTTCCACCAATCTTGTTGTAGTATTCTTGATGCGATAGACTCCTCATGCGATGACTTCAGTGATGATGTAGGGTCCATCCCAAGGAGATTCGAGCTTCAGATGTCCTTTTTGCTTTAATCGTAATACTAGGCTGCCCACGTTAAAACTTCGGCGCACCCTTCGACTGTGGTACTTTCGTGTCGCCTGCTGATACACCGCTATTCTAGCCAAAGCAATATCTTGAGCTTTGTCTACTAGATCCACAGCATTAAGTAATGCTTGAACAGAGGCTTTTTTGTTGTACGCAATGACTCGAGGTGCTTCAAAGCGAACGTTGGCAGGCAAAACTGTTTCGGCTCCATGTACCAGAAAGAAGGGAGTATATTGCGTCAATCTATTCGGTGTTGTCCGCAAACTCCAAAGTACTGATGGTAATTCTTCAACCTAGGCACCGGCTGCCTTTGTGAGATGCTTTTTATGCCGCCACAAATTAGACCGTTAATCCTTTCAACTTGCCCGTTGGTTTGAGGATGTGAAACCGAAGCAAAACTGAGTTTGATGTCAAGATCTTCACAAAATTCGTGAAATTCATTGGATGCAAAGTTGCTT
>NC_061509.1:100048797-100061686 GCF_022539505.1 Lolium rigidum | reverse complement strand
CATTTGCTTCTTCCCGGATAGGATCACAAAGTGTTGATGTGAGATACGACGAGTTCTCCGACAAGTTCTTCTGCAGCTTTTCCCAGGCGAGCCCTCCCTCTTCACCTATTTTATATTTTGCTCCCCCTCTCAGTGCTATCCTTATGTTGCGATTCTTTATCGAGTCACGTGTCCTATTCCACTTGTTTTCCATAATAATCTTGTATGTATCATTCCTTACCCATAGTCGTTGCTTGATGTTTGAGCCTTGCGAGTCATAGGCGTGTTTAGGCTCTGTTGTTTATCTCGATCTGTTATCGGGATATGTCGGGTTGTTGGGAGGTTATCACATGCTATATCAGTTGTTGGAGATACTCATGCTTTACTTAATTGTTAACAACTAAAATTGTAAGCAGAGGCATTTGTGAGCCCCTTTGTGAAAGCATCAGAACTTTGACTCGCTAATGTCCCCTAGGACCCGAGTTCTTGTTATATGTTCGAAGATTGAGCACTCTACCCGTACGTGGGGACGATTATCGGGACCCCCTCACCCATTACCTTTTCTCAAGTCAGTTGAAAAGGGGGGCACAACCTTGGTTTTATATGCCTATGCCATGTATGCCATGCTTTACTTCCTGTTGCCTTCGGGTGTTTACTTCCTGTTGCCTTCGGGTGTTTATATTCTGTAATGTACCCCGCAGGGGCGTTTAGCGAAGCGTGTGGTTCGCACGCCTAGCCGCCGTCGCAAACCCTGAGTCCGCTTCGGAGTGCGGCCGAACTTCGATACGGGTAGCTTAGTCGGGTGGCCCCCCTAGACTTTCTTGTTGAACTGGGAACGGTCTTGTTGTGAGACATCCACCTATCGTAAGTGAGTCGAGCATGCGTATGGTTACATTTGGGCACCCCCTGCAGGGTGTACATCTTATCGATAAGCCGTGTCCGCGGTTATGGACGACTTGGAATTGTATGGCTTGATCATAGAACAACTTACACCATTATCGTGTTGCTAATAATTTGTTAATAATTTGCGTAGTAATATAGCATTACTACAACCAATATCAAATAAAACTTGTCCACCGTTGAGTGCCTTTTACATTGCCTCTTCGGTTTGTTGAAGGGGATATGTGTATTTGGCTGAGTTATGATTGTGTAGTCTTTAGTTGTTACCTTATGCGCTCTCTTATCTTCTCTGATTAGACGGATGTTGTAGCGTGTCTCTATTGGTTATAGTTTTGCTGCCGCTAAACCTACCATATAGCCCCAGGCGATATATTCGCCCGACGAGCATAGCCATTCTAGTCTCGCTAAGTACGTGCTGGAGTTTGTTCCTTGGTACTTACTCTCGCCTTTTCTCTTTCTCTTATGTTTCCTCCCTTTTTTCGGCAACCGATGGCCCGGCTTCGACAGGTACAAGATGACGACGTTAGCAAGGTTACCCTTCCGGCTTGGCCTGGGCAGGGTTATGGACGCCATCGTTTATCTTCAGGACTCTTAGTCCAATTTGTATCTTGTCCGTACTCGGACGCATTCGATCTTCTGTGTGATTTGGATCTTTGTATTGTACATTTGTATCTTGACACGTTGGAGTATTTGTTGTAATGTATGCTTCTTGTGGGCTCTATTGTAATCATGATGTAATGTTACCGCTCGTGTTAATTCCTCTGGCATCACGTGTGTGATTCGTCGCGCACGTCGTGTCGGAGGGCGTCTCAGAATCGATATCGTGCGGATTTCGGCGGGATCGCTGGAACCCTCAGGATACTAGTTCTGGGGCGTCACACACAAGGCATTATTTTACTTTCCAGGAATGCTAGAAGAAGAGGAAAGGAGACGGCTCTTTCCTAATTCCCCGAGGGTTCGATATAAACCCTCGAGTCACCCTTCGGGGGAAAATTCTTCGCTGACCACAACACTCTGCACTTGGAGTCCCAACATCATCAACATAGCACATGCATTCACTTTATCCCTAGTGAGGCAGAAAAGGCAATGGTAAAACTATAATAGATCCTGAATATTATTTTTCACTATAATCTCTAAAACCATTCTACTCCATCTAATACGCACATCTCCCCACACATGTTCTTGCATACAAGTTGGATCAGAACATGCACTTAAAACATGATACATAATATGCATATAGAAATACATGTTACACATAATAGATTCCACTCGTATCACAATATCATAGAATAAATATCCACCACACAGGAATTACATATATGACCATAATCATGTTGGGCAGGTCATATGGTACTAAGATCTATAAAGGACAAGAGAGAAATAGATCAAGATACTACCATAGACCCATAGTCCAGAGGTGGACTACTCCCCCTTCATCATGGTGTTGATGTGGAAGACGATGGAGAAGGTGGAGATCCCTCCATCGGCGGCTCCAACTTAGTTTCCCCCTCCAATCTTCACTGTTGCAGCCTCTGTTTTGGAGTTTAGGTGTTTCCGTGGCACTCCCCTCGAGGAAACCCTTGGGAGGTCATATATATAGGGTTTTTAGGTCAAACGGAGTCTGTGAGCGAAAGAATCAGGCAAAACAGACGGTAGATGGCCAAAAGAGCCATGTTGGCGCGCCCTCCCTTACTAGGCGTGCCACACATACTCTTTTGGGCCCTCCCTTGTGAGGTCCTAGTGCTCCAGATGCTTCTTGTTGTGAAATATTGAATCGTAGCTCAATTTGACTCCGTATAGGTCTATGAAAGTGGAAAATGCACAAAACAAGGTTTTCCTGTTCTGAAGAGTTATAACCCAAATAAAGGGGATCATTGGTAAATCCCCATAAATCGATATAAAACATGGATATAACATCATATATGTTGCAAATATGTGGGAATGTGTCAATAAAATACAAAGTTGATGTATGCATATTACATGCATCAGTTCAACATTATAACCGCCATGTAGCTTTGCAAATATTGTTGGCAGTTGACTAAATAGGGTGAACTATAGGTTTAAACTACTTATTAGGATGGGAGCACTTGCCATTATTTGTTCGCTATGGCTATGTAGAAATGACAAGGTTTTTAATGATAAAATTATTCTCTCTTGCAGTTTATCTACCGGTGCACCGCTTTGCTCCATTATTGGTCAGCTTTTCGGCGTGTGGAAAACCGAGACCTATTTATGGAGGTGTCTACACGGTTGTAGGACACGACGATAGATATTTTTCCCAACATAGATGACAACATAATCTACGGATTGGTCCTCCACCCTAGTAGGTGTTCACATAGAGTCTGTGATCACTTGTATTGCACCTTATGTTGACCTTTTGCATCATTGGATGTGTGATTGACTATATGGCTATGTGCGTCCTAGTTTTGCAGAGGACGGATGTAATGCTTAAAACTTTTAAATAATAAAGCATCCTTTATCAAAAAAACTCACCACTTTCGTAGCTATGGAATGCCATGCTGATGTTGTTAACCTCCTATTCATCGCAAACTTATGTTGTGAATCCACGATGGACTTGTTGCTTCTTTCACTTCTTCAAGGCCATCTTCACCCTTGGTTCCCACTACCACTTGCTAGTTGGGGAGACAAGGGAGAGAGGGGAGAAACAAAAGGGAGAGGGTGATTTGTAGGGTCGGTGGGTGACAATAGGAAGGTGTTTTTTTGGCTCAGCTTGGTGGTAATTATCGAGCCGTTCCACCGATTTGGTCAAAGGAGTGTGCTTTGCGTCTAATGAATATATTCCTGCTCAGTGAACCGTTTGGTTCCATTCCTCAGCCACAACAAACCACAAGAATTTTCTCTAGGTGTGGAAGTGTTCTAGTCCATCCCACGTTGTTCCATTACCAAATACACCATAATACTGACCACATATCCAACAGTTGATGAATACACACAAAAAAGTGTTACCTACATCACTTTGGGATAAAAAAAGGCTCCAACACGTGATGTAAACAAAAAAAGGCCCCAAAAGGGCGCATAGCCGGACAAACCTAATTAACCATAGTCGGGGAGCACCTGTGGCTCGGCACCTTTGAGACCCTCGAGCTCGGTTCTATGGATTGTGTGCCAAGCTCTATCAAGGGAGCTCCTCGGCAATGCCCACCATGAGGGGCTTAGGGTTGACGGAATCGCT
This sequence comes from Lolium rigidum, assembly GCF_022539505.1. Lineage (NCBI taxonomy): Eukaryota > Viridiplantae > Streptophyta > Magnoliopsida > Poales > Poaceae > Lolium > Lolium rigidum. The sequence goes on along the minus strand of NC_061509.1, from coordinate 100,057,614 downwards.
AATACGAGACATCAGATATCACACAAATGGGGAGAGATATTTACCCAGGTTCGGGGTCCTCGATGAGGCAAAACCCTTACTTCCTGCTTGCATGGTCTTGATTTGTCGAATATGTTGGATTACAATGGGGTAGCCGATAGGCTGCTATGGTCGACTCGCCGAGAGGCAAGGATTCTAGGGTTTCTGCTCTAAGTTGCGGTGGTTCTACGTACTGTTGTTCTGATCATCGGCAAGCCCTCTCCTGGCCTTTATATAGCAGACCATGTCCTAAGAGTCTTGTCCAAACTCGACTAGGTTATAATGAGTTCTAATCTAGTCCTTCTTTTATCGACACCTTCTTGCCTTGTCCATCAAGAATCCGCCTCCTGGTAGGTCTCCTTTGTTGGAATCGACGTATGGGCCCACCTTGGTTTTTGTACAATCTTCATGGGCCCCTAGTTGGGCCAAGGGAGGTAGACTAATGTCGGGTACCCGAAGGGTAATGCCCACATAAGTAGCCCCCGAGTGTCTGGCCGAAGTAAAGCTTCGAGCCAGGACTATAATTGCCTTCATCCGAATATAGTTATATGTCGAAGAAAAATTGAATCTTCTTGTTCATTATGAAGTCAAAATTGCTTGATATCGGGTTCACGTCCAGCACTCCCGATGTGAGTAGCCCCCGATTCTAGAGATGGATGTTTGCAACAGTGCGTAGACTCAAGTTGTACTACTCGAAGATTTTTCTGTCGATGGTTTCTGCTTCAAAGATTTTGGTTGAAGCCATTCAGTTTGGTTGGACGTAGGGGATAGGAGTATCGAGCCCAACTTTACTCGATAAATTGATACTGGTTAACTAGCGATGGTAAAACAATGTTACCCTACACAGAATCAAGTCCCCAGGCTTGATCCTGTATTTTCTGGAACCTTTGGGTCCATTCTTCGAATTCATTTGTTTTTGTCGGGTGCGCGTCCAGTGCTCCCGATGGGAGTAGCCCCCGAGTCTAGGGACGGATGTTTGCAACCGTGTGTAGACTCAAGTCGAGTGTAATAGATTTCATCGGATGCCAATTTTCACTTTGAGTGCTTTTGTTATGAGGAACCGATAACTTTGATGACATCACCAATAACGTGGCATCTGCGGCAGCTCGATTGACAGGACATGACCTAATGGGCCCACTATATATTTGCGCAGTCAGTTAGGAAATGACTGATGCTTGTGCGTTGATGGAGGAGTTTCCTCTATTCTCGTGCATAGTGGGGATAGTGGGCCACCGGTTTCTCTCCCTTCTTGACACGTGTGCAACTAGACTATCGTCCACTCCCCTTGAAACGGATTCAACGGCCAGCATCTTCAGTAACTTTATTATAAAAAGGAGGCGCATATTTTTTACTCTTTTCACCTCTGCTGCATTGATCATCTTCTTCCTTTCCTTCCTCTCACCATCGCTTCCAAGAACTTCCTCAGTGCTATGGGTATGAAAAGGATGACCGCAAGCTCTGGCGCCACCACAAGCGCCACAGGTCCAGGGCACCCACCGCGTCATGGAAAGCGGGTGCCGCCGCCAAGTATCTCGACTGGATGGCCTCCTCCATCACCAAGCGTGATGAGAAGAAGTTGAGGACGTTGGGGCTTATTTCTTCCAATGAGTTGTACATCATCTTACCAGGTTCTAAATCTCGCCCAAAACCTCCCAATGGTTATACTATCATGTTTTCGGCTTTCCTGCACTGTGGGCTATCTCTCCCGGCCCACGAGTTCCTTCGCTGCCTTCTTTTCGCCTGTGGGATTCAGCTTTGGCAACTGACCCAAACTCCATCCTCCATTTGTCCATTTTCATAACTGTCTGCGAGGCTTACCTCGGCATCGACCCCCACTAGGGTATTTGGAGAAAAATCTTCTTCATCAAGTGCCACAGTGGAGGCGAAGGCCCTCACATTGTTGGGGGAGTTGGCTTTGTTGTCAGGAAGGAAGTTAATTACTACTTACCGATGAGAGAATCTATCCAGCGCTGGCGATCAAAGTGGTTCTACCTCAGGGATCGTCCGGTGACAGGTCACCATTCAAGGATGTTCTCGAGGCAGTGTCGAAGAAAATCCTGGCAAAATGCCTTGACTACCGAAGAGAGTAAGGTGGCTGACAAGTTGTATGAGAAGATCTTGGATGTGAAGAGTGCCAGGGGTCGGACCATGTGCGGAATCGAAGTTGCCGCTCTGTTTCTGAAGCGTCGGGTGCAACTAGTGATGCCGAGAAGTCATCAACTATGGATGTACACTGGTACTAATGATAATACATGGATCAACTCGGCTGATCTCACAGAAAGCGAGCTTCGGGATGAAGTGAGGCGCTTGACACGCTTCAACCAAGAAAACTCCATAGCCCTGACATCAGTTCAGTCCCCTTATGATGTTCGCCATCATATCTTCCTGCCGTGGTGATTCTTGTCACTCAACCATCTTGTGCTTGATTTTATATTTTGTACTCAAAACTAATAACTTTTTCTTTATCTTGACAACCTTCTACTATCGCAAGGTGCTTCCCTCCTAAACCCGAGTGCGGGGCGGCTCCCGAAGATGATGACATCTCCAAAGAAACCGAAGAAAATCCCGAGGTAGTCGAAGATAGCGACGCCTCTGAAGAAGAAGATGATGATGACATGCTTCTTACTGCCAGGCGTCGCAGGACAATTGTTGACGACCTGATTGATACATCATAGTCAATCCCTAGCGAGCGTAATGAGGGTGATGCTCTTGAAACTCCCGCGTCAGCTCCTGAAGTTTCGGCAGCTCCAACTCCGAAGAGATCATCAAGATTCTTTGCCGATGAGGATGATTTGATGTCGAATTCATAAGTTTCTTTTTCCTTACATTCTGCTTTATAATTTCTAATAATCTTCAACTAATGTGATCAACGCCTCTTTATTAGTTCTGACGGAGATACATATCTTCCTCCTTTAAAGAAGGCAAAGATTAGCTCCGACAAAACAGTGTTGACGAAAGAAACAACACCTCTATCTTTTGAAGATGAACCAGTTATTCATCCTCCTCCGAGGAAAGTAGTAAGGAAGGTCAAAACTTCTTCTGTTGTTCCTTCGGCAAGTAATCCTGTTCCACCATCTTCGAGTGATCATGTGAGTGTTTTCCCTTTTTTCCTTCTAATAATCCGTACCCGACAGACCCCGTGTCGATAGTTGGCTGGTTGAAGCCGAGTATTGGCTTTGATAATCTTGTGATATATTTTGTCAAACTCTTCACTTTATCGTTACACCCTATTCCAGCCGCAGCCGATATTGCGGTGGATTATGTTGATCAATTCGATCGCATGGAGGCGGAAAATGCTCGTCTTCGAGAGGTTGCCAAGTCTTCGACTGAGTAGCTTGAGAAAGCAAATAAGTTGGCAACCGCAGCTCAAAAAGAAGCCGCATGCTTGAAGAAGGAGCTGAATCCGCTGAAGGAAAAGATGAAGGAGGAGGAGCAGCTGAAGTTCGAAGCTCAAGCCTAAGCAGACAAGAAGGAGGGTGACCTCCGTAAATCTATCGAGAGTCTGCTAGGTAAATTTCTTTAACTCCTCTATCTTCCTTTGCTTTGCAAGAAACCACTTTATCTTGTAACAATTGTTCTTTGCAATGCTTTTTAGGTGCTGCCGATATGCCTGTCGACCGTACCAACAGGCTTCGAGTAGATTCTATGTCGGATACCCTCTCCTTTGTCATGGACTCCAGCGACCAAATTCAGGAGCTCTTAAAGAAGACCAAGGGAGCTTAATCAAAGCTATTCTTGCTAATGTTACCAAAGATGGACCAAGACAAAACTCTTGGAGAGCTTGTGAACACTTTCTTCGTCAACTCCGACAGTACTGAAGCGTCGCTCTCGTCTTTATGGAGCGCTTCTTGCATTTCAACATTGATGGGGTATGGCTTCGAGGCCAATTTGGAATGCTTAACTAAAGCACTGCCAAAGAATAAAGATGGCTCAATTGTTGACCTTGGCCTCTTAAATGACTCGGCGCGCATATGCGCAGGCTAGCTCCTTAAATTAGTTGAAGATCAAAAGAAGAAAACTGCATCTGATGCTGCCTCGAGCTCAAGAGCTCTAATTCCATGATACTTTTAGTTGTAATTTGAACATATTATTTCAATACTCATCTTGTAATGAAACATGTTGGCTCTGCTGCCAGCGTCTACTATTGTGTTCATTCTTTCAAATGAAGTGCTTTTGATGCCTCCCGATGGGAGCGTTTGAATTTGATAAAACTCTTGTTAATTTTCTGAGCATGTACGCCAAATAACTTGCTACAGATGACTTCGACTGTTTCTCACGCCGAAAGTTCCTTGAGATATGCGAGTGGTAATGAGTCTGAACTTGTGTGTCGGTTGCGCAACCGAATATCTCAGATGGAGAAGGACCTAGTTGGACTCCATGCTATGGCAGGAGTGGTGAAAAAGAAAGGCGAGTTTGATGCACAAGTTGAGAAACATGATCTGGATCATCTACACACAGCCACTGAAAGCTTAAGTTCTAAGCGACCAACGTTTTCTTGTCCTTTATGCTCTTTTGGTATTATAACCTTCTTATGACTTGATTTTCCTCCATCTTCGACAGTCGTTGCTTTCAACGCACTAGAGGAAAATAAGCGGGTTCATGATAAGATTGAAGCCATGACCGATTTATCGCACCCGAAGAGCTCACCGTGGAAAAATAGATCGAAAGCTGCAACTGTGGCAAATGTTGAATATCGAGTGGAAAAGGTGCATTACTATTTCGACAAATGCCACACACATCTAACCATGGTGTGGAAGACCATATTTCCACTTGATCCGGCTCCTGCAACTTTGTCGGCTTTGATGACTCGATTCATGAATCCTGCCAGAATTTAGTCTCTTGTACGCAAGGAGCTTCTTCCTGGAGCCGAACTTGCATTTGCTTCTGTGCTGGTATGTTATCCATCCCTTGATTTAGAGTCAATGGCCAAGGCCAACGTGGAGCTTAATCAATATTACCCTGTCGCCCGACATCCTGCTTATATTATTGTTTCTAGGATGGAAGCAGGTACTGAAAGGGACTTGCGGAACCAGACTGATCAGGAACCTCGTCTTGAAAGAAATGTTCGAGAATTCCTGCACGTAGTGTGATATTCATCTTGTAATTACCACAACCGTCTTTGTCAATTGAATTGCTCTTCTTCTTTGAAGAGAACCTTGTATTGCAATGACGATGTTATTTTGTAACACCATGTACCGATGATATTCTTCTCTAATATCATGTATAGTCAATGATTTCACGAATTTTTTGAAATTACCGTAAGCCCAGCCGATGATTTTGTTTGTATAAATTCGAAGGCAACTGAGTGATCAGGTCAGTTTGCTCATTCGATGACCATGCAGTAATCGCAAGTTTATTTTGCTGGGTCGTTGATACGCGTATAGCACGCGTCCGTTGGGAACCCCAAGAGGAAGGTGTGATGCGTACAACGGCAAGTTTCCCTCAGTAAGAAACCAAGGTTTATCGAACCAGTAGGAGCCAAGAAGCACGTTGAAGGTTGATGGCGGCGGAGTGTAGTGCGGCGCAACACCAGGGATTCCGGCGCCAACGTGGAACCTGCACAACACAACCAAATTACTTTGCCCCAACATGACAGTGAGGTTGTCAATCTCACCGGCTTGCTGTAACAAAGGATTAGATGTATAGTGTGGATGATGATGTTTGCAGAAAACAGTAGAACGAGTTTTGCAGTAGATTGTATTCGATGTAAAACATTGGATCGGGGTCCACAGTTCACTAGTGGTGTCTCTCCCATAAGAAATAGCATGTTGGGTGAACAAATTACAGTTGGGCAATTGACAAATAAAGATGGCATGACAATGCACATACATGTTATGATGAGTAGTGTGAAATTCAATTGGGCATTACGACAAAGTACATAGACCGCTATCCAAGCATGCATCTATGCCTAAAAAGTCCACCTTCGAGTTATTGATGTCTACTCACACTTCTTTCCCGTAGACGGTGTTGGGCCTCCAAGAGCGAGAGGTTTGTAGAACAGCATCAAGTTTTCCCTTAAGTGGATCACCCAAGGTTTATCGAACTTAGGGAGGAAGAGGTCAAAGATATCCCTCTCAAGCAACCCTGCGATCACAATGCAAGAAGTCTCTTGTGTCCCCAACACACCTAATACACTTGTAAGATGTATAGGTGCACTAGTTCGGCGAAGAGATAGTAAAATGCAAGTAATATGGATGTATATGAGTGGTAATAGCAATCTGAATAAAATATGGCAGCGAATAAACATGAAGTGGAACAGTAAACAAACAGTGACAACGGCGCCGTAAAATGCTTGGCAGGCGTGCGGCTGACGTGGGAGATAGGAATCTTTGTGGTGTAACTTTTCTATTCGGAAACAAGGCCTAGGGATCATACTTTCACTAGTGGACACTCTCAACATTGATCACATAATAAAACCACTCTACACTCTCTTGTTGGATGATGAACACCACTAATTGTGTAGGGCTGCAAGAGCACCTCAATGCCGGAGTTAACAAGCTCCACAACATTCGATATTCATGTTTAAATAACCTTAGAGTGCATGATAGACCAACGCAATTATACCAAGTACTAACATAGCATGCACACTGTCACCATCATACTATGAAAGGAGGAATAGATCACATCAATACCATCATAGTAATAATTAACTTCATAATCTACAAGAGATTACAATCATAAACTACGCCAAGTACTACATGATGCACACACTGTCACCATTACATCATGGAGGAGGAATAGAGTACTTTAATAACATCACTAGAGTAGCACATAGATTAATAGTGATACAAAACTCATCATATGAATCTCAATCATGTAAGGCAGCTCATGAGATCATTGTATTGAAGTACATGGGAGAGAGATTAACCACATAGCTACCGGTACAGCCCTTAGCCTCGATGACGAACTACTCCCTCCTCATGGGAAACAGCAGCGTTGATGAAGATGGCGGTGGTGTCGATGGAGATGCCTTCCGGGGGCACTTCCCCGTCCGGCGGCGTGCCGGAACGAGAGACTCCTGTCCCCCGGATCTTGGCTTCGCGATGGCGGCGGCTCGGAAGGTTTCTCGATGCGCATGGCTTATTCCTCTAGGGTTTTCGCAACAGAGTCCTTAAGTAGGCGGAAGGGCAGCCTCGGAGGGGCCCTGGTGGGACCACACAATAGGGTGGCGCGGCCCCCCTCTTGCCGCGCCGACCTGGCATGTGGGGCCCCCAGGGCTCCCCTCTCGTCCCTCTCTGGCTCTCTGGAAGCTTCCGTGAAATATAAGATGTTGGGCGTTGATTTCGTCCAATTCCGAGAATATTTCCTTACTAGGATTTACGAAACCAAAAACGACGAAAACGAGGAAGCGGCACTTCGGCATCTCGTTAATAGGTTAGTTCCGGAAAATGCATCAAAACGATATAAAGTGTGAACAAAACATGTAGGTATTGTCTTAAAACAAGCATGGAACATCAGAAATTATAGATACGTTTGAGACGTATCAGTTATCATCCGAACCCCTTCCAGGTATTAAGTTGCAAACAAGCCGACAATTGCATTAAGTATGGTGTGTAATGTAATCAACACATACATCCTTAGACATAGCATTGATGTTTTATCCCTAGTGGCAACAACACATCCACAACCTTAGAACTTTCTGTCACTGTCCCAGATTTAATGGAGGCATGAACCCACTATCGAGCATAAATACTCCCTCTTGGAGTTACAAGTAACGACTTGGCAGAGCCTCTACTAATAACGGAGAGCATGCAAGATCATAAACAACACATAGATGATAGATTGATAATCAACATAACATAGCATTCCATATTCATCGGATCCCAACAAACGCAACATGTAGCATTACAAATAGATGATCTTGATCATGTTAGGCAGCTCACAAGATCCGACAATGATAGCACAATGAGGAGAAGACAACCATTTAGCTACTGCTATGGACCCATAGTCCAGGGGTGAACTACTCACACATCACTCCGGAGGCGACCATGGAGGTGAAGAGTCCTCCAGGAGATGATTCCCTCTCTCGGCGGGGTGCCAGAGGCGATCTCTGAATCCCCGAGATGGGATTGGCGGCGGCGGCGTCTCTGGAAGGTTTTTCGTATCGTGGCTCTCGATCCGGAGTTATTATCAACGAAGGCTTATGTAGGCGGAAGGGTAGGTCGGGGGGCGCCACGAGGGGCCCACACAACAAGGCCGTGCGGCGGGGGTGGGCCGCGCCGCCCTGGCGTGTCGCCGCCTTGTCGCCCCACTTCGTTTCCCTTTCGGACTTCTGGAAGGTTCGTGGAAAAATAAGATCCTGGGCGTTGATTTCGTCCAATTCCGAGAATATTTCCTTACTAGGATTTCGAAACCAAAAACAGCGTAAAACAACAGAATCGGCTCTTCGGCATCTTGTTAATAGGTTAGTGCCGGAAAATGCACAAATATGACATAAAGTATGTATAAAACATGTAGGTATTGTCATAAAACAAGCATGGAACATAAGAAATTATCAATACGTTGGAGACGTATCAGCATCCCCAAGCTTAGTTCCTACTCGTCCCGAGTAGGTAAACGATAACAAAGATAATTTACGAAGTGACATGCCATCATAATCTTGATCAATACTATTGTAAGCACATGTAATGAATGCGGCGATTCGAAGCAATGGTAAAGACAATGGTTAAACAAGCTGAATCATATAGCAAAGACTTTTCATGAATAGTACTTTCAAGACAAGCATCAATAAGTCTTGCATAAGAGTTAACTCATAAAGCAATAAATTCATAGTAAAGGCATTGAAGCAACACAAAGGAA
>NC_061509.1:100008717-100048697 GCF_022539505.1 Lolium rigidum | reverse complement strand
ATTCTTACTTATCGAAAATACTACGATACACCCCCTATACTTGTGGGTCATCACTTCCATTGTCTGTGATGATGTTGTGAGGTACACCGAAACGACATGTGATACCATCGAAAAACTTTACAATTGTCGTAGCTGTTTGATTGGTGACTGGTATAGCCTCGATCCACTTGGTGAACTTGTCGACATCTACCAATAGGTAGGTATGCCCACCTGGCGATGACTTCGGCATTAGTCCAACCTGATCGAGTCCCCATTGCGCAAAGGGCCATGCAAGAGGTATCATCATAAGGTCCATGGCTGGAGCGTGTGGTTTTGGTGTGAAACGCTGACACGGGTCACACTTCTTGACCAATTCTCTTGCATCGGCTACTGCTATTGGCCAATAGACCCCAGCTCCGAAGGCTTTAGCTACGAGTGCTTGACTAATTGCATGGTGGCCGCACGTTCCTTCGTGTATCTCTCTCAACATGGCCTTTCCATCTTCGATGGAGATGCACCGTTGAAATATACCAGATATACTTCTTTTGTAGAGTTCACCAGCTAACACTGTATATGCTTTGGATCGACGCACGATACGCCGTGCTTTTGTCGGGTCATTAGGCAGCTCCTGCCGAAGTAAATATGCTAAGAAAGGCTTGGTCCGTATGGGCTCAAGGAGCAGAACTTGCTGACTCGGGCCAGTAATAATATCTTCAGCATCATCTTGAGGCGTAGCCCCAAGTCAGTAGTCGACTGCATGGGAGGTGTTGAAGTCTTGACTTTGATAGATCGTTGATCGATTACATACTTCATAAAAACTCCATCTGGAACCGTGGAGCATGTGGAGCCGATATTTTCCAAGGTGTCTGCTTCTTCGTTGTCGGCTCTGCCGATATGTTTTAACTCGCAACCTTCAAACTTGGCTTCCATCGACTAGTACATTTGGCGATAAGCAATCATGTTGTCGCTGATGGCATCACATAGGTTCATCGACTGCTGGACAACGAGGTTTGAATCTCCATAAATATCTAGACGTGTAGCACCGCATGCTTTAGCCATATGCATACCATGCACTAATGCCTCACACTCTGCTTCATTGTTTGTTGGCAGCGAACAGTTCATCCTTAGCACGTATTTCATCGTGTCACCTTGCGGTGAGATTAGTACTACTCCTCCCCTGCGCCCGTGTTTCTCTTTGAGCCATCGAACTACATGGTCCATGAACCTGACATATCGGGTGCAACCAGAGTTTGCGACGGAATCCAATTGACAAAGAAGTCTGGGAGGACCTAAGATTTGATGGATGTTCGATTGACATAAGAAATATCATGCGGTGCCAGCACTATGGCCCACTGAGATAGTTGACCTGTAGCGTCTGGATTGGTGAGTATGATCTTTAGCGGAGCCTCGGTGACGATGATAATCGGATGCTCGGCGAAGTAGCGTTGCAGTTTTCGTGCTGTCATCCACACAACATACGCCAGCTTCTGATAATGCGGGTACCACTACTTTGCTGGTGTGAGTACTTCACTGAGGTAATAGACAAGGCGTTGTACGCTGTGGACTTTCCCTGCTTCCGCTCGTTTGTCTATTAGCACGGTGATGACCACTCGACTGGTTCCAGCGATGTAGAGTAGCAGTGGCTCCCTATCGTGAGGGGTAACGAGGACCGGGGAAGTTGACAAAACTTTCTTAAGGTCGTCGAAAGCGTCATGTGCTTCTGCTATCTACTCGAATTTTTCTTATTTCTTCATTAGTTGGTAGAAGGGTAACGCCTTTTCTCCCAATTTCGCGATGAATCTGCTAAGAGCTGCCACTCGCCCTGCCAGCTGTTGCACCTGCTGCAAATTTCTTGGCGGTTCCATATCGAGAACAACCTTAATTTTTAGGGGGTTGGCCTCTATTCCCTTAGGAGAAAGAAAGTACCAGAGTACTTGGCCTCCAGGTACCCCCAAAAAGTATCTCTTCGGGTTTAGCTTGATTTTATAACGATCGAGGTTGTTGAAGGTTTCTCGTAGGTCATCGACGAGTGTGGTGGAATTTCTGGTCTTGAGGATAATGTCGTCGATATAGACCTTGATATTCCTACCAATCTGCTTCCTGAGGCGGGCTTGCATACACCGTTTAAAGGTTGCACCCGTGTTTTTTTAACCTAAAAGTAATGCCGTTGTAGCAATAAACACCATGTGGTGTAATAAACGCCATTAACTATTGGTCTTCTTCTTTGAGTTTGATTTGATTCTATCCAGAATAAGCATCTAGAAAGGAGAGGTGGTCGCAGTCTGCCGTGGAATCGACTATTTGATCGATACGAGGCAACAGGAAATGATCCTTCGGGTAATGCTTACTGATACTTGTTAAGTCGATGCACATACGAAGAGCTATTGTATCCTTATTTGGCACCATCATTGGGTTACCTACCCATTTAGCTTCTTTGAGTTCTCGAATAAACATGGCTTTTCGAAGTCAATTAAATCCTTCTCCGATGGATTTTCTCTTTTGTTTCGAAAAACGACGTAGTGTATGTTATACAGGTTTGGCTTTAGGGTCAACATTGAGGGAGTGCGTGAAAGTTCAGAGATGGTAAACCTAGAGGGGGGTGAATAGGTTTCTACAAATTTTAATTCTTTCTTTGCAATATTAGGCTTTGCGGAATATAAAGATGAGCCTAATGCAAACTAGGTGAAACAACCTATATGAAGATACAAGTAACTCAAGCACAAAGGCTCTCACAGGCAGTTATATCACAAGTAAGGAGTTCGGTTAGAGATAACCGATAGCACGCAGAGACGAGGATGTATTCTCGTGTTCCCTTCCTTTGCAAGAAGATACATCACGTTTGGAGGGGTGGAGGTCCCACGAAGGATTCCCCACGCCACGAAGGCTCACCCTATTCTCCGGAGCCTATCCCACGAAGGAATAGCTCACTCACTTGTGGTAGACTTTGAGGTAGCCTCCAAACCTTCACAATCTTGTCAGAGCAAATCCACGACCCGGATGCTTCCGGACCACTCTTGCCCACCTAGGGTTTCCAAGGAACCCTAGAGAGCAAGCTTCTTGATGATTACAAGGGGGAATGAGATTTGGCTTGGTAGAACAGTAGATCGGGTCCTCCTCTAACGTTTCCCTGGAGGGATTTGAGTTTGGGTGGAGGAGGAGAGAGATCTGAGGCTTTTGGTGTTTCTAGCAATGGAGTTTGAGAGAGAGAGCTCAAGAACAGCTTGTAGTGTAGTGCCTAACCCTTCAGAGGTAGGAGAAGGGGTATTTATAGTGTCACTTGAAATATGGCCGTTGCTCACTTGACTTTCTCTCGTGATTCTCGGTCAACCGGACCACAGACCGGATCGCCCGGCGCAGAGCCCGGTCGGACCGGACCAGGGACTGGACCCGCCGGTCCAAACCGGGCGGCAGACCGGACCCCAACCGGAGCCACGAAATGTCTCCCAGTACTCCTCCCGGTTGGCGTGAGCGCAGGGGCCGGTTGGCGCCCGGTCCAGCGCCCGGTCCGACCGGGCCAGGGACCGGACCCGTCCGGCGCACAGGCCGGTCCAACCGGGCCTGTGACCGGCTGGATGCTGTAGCCCCCTTTTTGATTGTTGTCGAAGTGGGGGTCTCCTTTAGCCTTCTTGTTCCTTTGATACACCATTTATGACTCTTTGGCTAATACCTGAGATTATCCTTACAAACATGTATTAGGCCAAATACTCTAGCACGGTGTCATTGTTACCAAAATAATGGATAAGGGTAAAATACCCTTACAGTGCGCAGCGAGTTCCCTGCGAATACCTGGCATGTCGGATGGCTCCCATGCAAATAATTCCCGGTGCTCACGGAGGAACTCGATGCGCGCGCCTTCCTATGCGACAGTAAGATCAGATGATGCGTTGATTGTTTTCTTCGGATCATACGGATGCACCTGATGCTTCTTTGCTTCTTTGGCAACGTCAAACTTGTCGGATTTTGTGTTCCGATTATCGGCAGGTGGCTGCTTATGGTCGGTGAGTACGTCTAGTGCATTGAGCTATTCTTTGACTCCGAATTTGGAGGCGATCTTTTGAAAATCTTATCATAGTTATCGGAACGAGAAAAACTTCCATGAACAGTTATTGTTGTACCGTTGTTGCCTGGCATCTTGAGTTTTAAATATGCATAATGAGGAACTGGCATAAATTTAGCGAATGCTGGCCGACCGATGATAGCATGGTACTGCGATTCCCAATTCACTACCTCGAACTCGAGTCTCTCCTTCCTGAAGTTATTGGGTGTGCCAAAAATAACATCCAGCGAAATCTTGTCGAGAGGATATGCGGGTAGGGTCGGGATAATGCCGTGAAAACCTGTGTCAGATTCTTTTAACATATCGACTGTCATACACATTGCCTTCATTATGCTTGCAAACAGGAGGTTTAGGCCGATGCCTCCGTCCATGAACACCTTACTCATGTTGAATCCACCAATCTGTGCTTCGAGTACTAGGGCAGCGTGACCAGGCCTCGGCACAGCTGCCGGATGATCTGCCCTACTAAACAAGATGTTTTGATCTGACCAGTCGATGTATTCGGGTAAACTTGCCATTGCCACCTCTGCAAGCTTTATCTCCCACGTAAATTTCTTGGATTCTCTTTTGGAGACGCCGGCTTTGTGGATCATATTCACCCGTCCTCGCGGTACGGGGAAAACTTCGGCTGGCGCGTGTGAGCGTTCTTGCGTCTTGGGTGATTGAATAGAGGCAGCTATACCCTTTTTTTTATCGGGTGTGCCTGTGCTTCAGAGTTGAACCACAATTCTTCGCATATATTCTGAATATCAAGGAATTGCCTATAATCCTTGAGCAGATGTGATGCCTTCTTGATGTTGTCTTTTGGGTCGATGTAAACATGCAAGTAACATGGGGCTACTAGTTGCTCTGCAGCCGGCAGGTGAGGCGCCCGAGGGAGGCGAATTTGTCGGCTGTGGCTTCTAGTTGATCGCTCGCCATGTTGCCCGTCATTCTGATTGTTGTATTGACAGGTACGACTGGCAGCACGGTCAATTGCTTCATAGTGGATATCTCTTCTCCTCTTCCGGCGCTCCTGCCTACTCCTGATGCTTAGACACATTTGACTGTTTTCGTCGTTGTTGCTGATCAAACATGATACATCTGTTGTGGTTGTTGATGGAACGATAACTGTTGATGGAGTCGTAGCCTTTTCCCTGCCAGGCGCGATTGAGTCTGGGAGCCGAAGGAAACCTCCGGAATCGACGACGAAGTGGACGCTACCGAACGCCATGTCCACGCCGCCGGGCAGCCCCAAAGGAGCCGAGCGCGACGCGTTGGTGTGCGGAGTGAACTCGAGGGATCCGGAACGAATCAAATTCCTCGGATTTGACGATGATGGAGCTGATGGTATCGACAATGCTGGCGAAGATGTAGCCGACATGATCGGAGCAGCAGTTGAAGTGCCTTGTACCAGCAGGTTTCCCACAGATGGCGCTAATTGTTGAGGGAGCTCCTCGGCAATGCCCACCATGAGGGGCTTAGGGTTGACAAAATCCTGCAGGTTAGCACGAGACATCAGATAGCAAACAAACGGGGAGAGAGATTTACCCAGGTTTGGGGCCCTCGATAAGGTAAAACCGTTACTTCCTGCTTGTCTGATCTTGATTTATCGAATATGTTGGATTACAATGGGGTAGCCGATAGGCTGCTATGGTCGACTCGCCGAGAGGCAAGGATTCTAGGGTTTGTGCTCTAAGTTGCGGTGGTTTTACGTACTGTTGTTCTGATCATCAGGCCCTCTCCTGGCATCAGGTTCCGAGATTCTTGTCCGAACTCGACTAGGTTACAATGAGATCTAATCTAGTCTTTCCTTATCAACGCCTTCTTGCCTTGTCCTAGTGCAGAATTGATTTTTTTTTTTGGTTATATAAAAGCTGAAAAAAACACAAAAATGGATGTGTAAAACGATTTTTTAGTGATGTATTTGACATCACATGTTGGATATGCTCTAAGGGTGTGTTCGGTTGTTGAACCAGGGGGGACGGAATGGAACGGTTCCATTCCGATGTCATGGGATGGTTCCAACCCTATGTTCGGTTCAGAAAAAAACGAGGAACGGAATATTTCTGTTTTCTGTTTTCTGTTAGGTTCTGGAATCGCACAATAGAATGGAACAACATAAACATGATTTTCTGTGTCCAAATCAAAATCAGCACATGCATAACCATATTTTTTTTGTGCAAATCAAAATTATCACATGCCAATAGCCGTGTGCGTGTGTGCTAGTCCGCCGCCGCGTGCGTTGGCTGCCGCCGTGTGTGCAGGCCACCGCCGGGCTTGCCTTGCCGCCACACGTGTGATGGGCCGTCGGGCGTGCCTCGCCGCTGCTGAGTGAGCTAGCCGCCACGCGCGCGCCTGGTCGCCGCCGTGTGAGCGGCCGCCACCGGGTGCGCCTCGCCACTGCGCGCATGCTGGCCGCCGTCGCCCGTGCGCTGTCCTCCGCCGGGCGTGCCTCGCAGCCGCCGGGTCGGCGTGTTTGCCGTCAGCCACCACGCCTGCTCGTCGTCGGCCACCTCACTTGCTTGCCGTCGGCATCTGCGCTTGCCCACCGTCGGTATCCGCGCCTGGTCGCCGTCGGCCGCCTCGCGTGCTCGCAATCCGGCGAGGACGGAGAGAAGAGGGTTAGGGAGGCTAATTATTTTTTGGAGGGATTAGTTGGGCTGGTCAGCCAGCCGTTCCTCGTCGTCCGACCGATTTGGTGGAACCAGTGCGTTCCGCATCTGAAGGAATATTGTGGAACCAGTTGGTTCCGTTCCTTTGGCAAATAAAACACCGAACAAGCTCCAAGTGTGGGATGGTTCCGTTCCATTCCTCTTCATTCCAGAACCGAACACACCCTAGGTGAACTGGTATTAGCAGGTCCTGGGTTCAAGCACCGATTCTTTCACTATATTTTTTATACTTCCTCCGATTCATATTAATTGATTTCAATATAGATGTATCTAGAACTAAAATATGTCTAAATACATCTATATTAGAGTCAATTAATATAAACCGGAGGGACTACCTATCTTTGTGATGACCCGCCCATGGACTGGCTCCATGGCTTGCGTGGCGCGTGCCTACCCAACGGTGGATTGAATGCATGGGGGCGCATTGAAGGGGTCCGGGTGGTGGAGGGAGACGCTTCAATGGCGATCCATCCGTCCATCACCCATTCACCCCCACACCATCTTTCTTCAACGTACCGTGTCTCGTCTCGCCTCGCTGTGTAGGTCGATTAGGATATTGCATTATGCAGTGCGATGCAGCGAAGCAGCGCAGCTGTGCAGTGCATGCAGGTACCTACGCGACGGCGACCCGAAGCAATAACGCCGCGGCGACTCCGGCCAGCACTCCGGCCAGCTCGATCGCTCGAGCATCGGCTTCAAGCGTGTCGCGCGCGAGGTAGCATCGGCTGGCAGCACCACGTGGCGCGCAGCTACCTCTGACCGATACTTAGCTCATCGGGAGGACTTGGGGTCTTGAATAGATCTTGCTTGGGGCAGGCGAAACTTCGCCGGCCTGCTGCTGCAAGTTACAGTTGGTTGGCTGTGCGACGGTTGGGTCCGGTCAACCAACCCGATCTACCCTACTCCAAGACGCCACAACTTTCACAAGAGGAAAAATGTGGAAAGTCGGTCGCTCCGGATGTATTCTATTCCTGGCGTTGCTACCGTTGTTTTCTCAAAGGACAAGTGTTGCTAGAGATCGATCGAGGTCAGCTGCTCGCCTACCAGCAACGCACTAGCTATGCTAACCAGGGCGGAGTTGGAACGCAAACGGATGTCCAACGCAAACAGTACACGTCGTTATAGCAAATCGAGTAAGCAACAAAGGTTGAGCTAACCTCTAGCTGGCTATAGTTGATACAACAAAGGACAGTACGTACTACTTCTAACTAAAACCACAACGACCATATGCAACTTTGAATCACCCGAACCATACGCTCTTTAATGCCATTCAAGCTGTTGCCGTAAGACACCTTGGAACCAAATTATTAGGCGCCGCTGGTGTTGCTGGGGAAGTGTCACAGGCAAGCAAATCTCGCAAGGATGGGCAAATTTTGTACTCCTTCCGTTCATGCGTAATACTACGTCCATTCATATGAGCAAGATGCACGCGTATTTCAAGTGAACTTTGATCAAAGAAATTGAACAAAAATATCTCAGTTATCCACATAACTGATGTTGTTAGAATTTTATTGACAAATACTTTGTAATGATACTAATTACATATATATAGATTAATCTTGGTCAAAGATAAAATACGAAAAACAAGAACGCCTTGTTTATTGATGGAGCACTTTTTCTGTCGCAACCATTCCAAAAAGAAAAAAAAGGAGCACTAGGGGAAAAGGTACATTGCAGTTTTTAAATGATGTGCTTGAATAGTTCACTATGTCATAATAATACTAATAATAATAATAATAATAATAATAATAATGGTCTTGCTAGTTCTCATCTAGCTGAGTACTAAGTTAGTGCTTAGTCAAGTCCTACCCCATCCGATTGTATCGTGATTCATACATATGAGTTGCAAGCTGGATTGCAACTAAGTTTTTTTCAGTTGTAAATGGGGTCGCAACTAAGATTTTTTCAGTTGCAAGTTGGATTGCAACAAAAAAAAATTTAGATATAAATGGGGATGCAACTAAGAAAATTGATTCGGATCATTAGATTTGCTTCGTAATTCGCGCTAGTCATAAGTTGCGACATGGGTTGCAATTAAGATTTGATGACGTCATCTAAGTGAGAAATAAAATAATTCTCAGTCGACTCAGAACTAGCCACACCCTAATAATAAACACATTTTCTTGGAACCAAGACAAAGGGCTTCTTTTCATCATTTAAGAATAATTTTATACAAGAATGGGGTAAAAAACCCGACACAAAAAACACAAGCCTACTCTCCCGACAATAAAATACCCAGCATTCCTTTCGTTCAAAATTTCTCCAGATATGAGCATTACTAGTGATGACATGGCTTTCCTTTGGTGTCTATTATGTTGAACTATCTCCATTTCGTCGAATATGTGCATGTGCATAGGATGCATCTCTAAAATACGGGGATATTTTGAACTTTTATATTTGCGAGCCAAAGTGATCGAGTTTGAACCCTAGTGTAAAAATTGACCTAAGTCAACACCTGGATTTGAAATTCAAATGTCGACATGACCTTTGAATAATTCAAAATGTAGGGGAAAATAATACTTAAAAACCTAAAACTTCTTGCAACCAAGTCTTGGCATTGTGTGATTATAATTTTAAAACATTTTAACACATATCTAAATTTTGAATTCAAAATTAAGGTTGGGCTTAGTTAAACTTGAATTCGGATAATTTGAATCAAGACCTAAGTCATTGATTCGTAAAGTTCCACAACAATCTCAAACAACATCATATGCATCTCAAACACAAGATCAAATCATACCAACATTTTAAAAATAATTAATAGAATTCAAATTTCAAATTTGAATTTATATAATTAGATCCAAATTCAAACACTCATAACAAATTGAATAAAAATCAGAAAAATATGAAGCAAGAATCAAAATCTTCACGAATTCATTCTCTGTCAATATAAAATAGGAGTATATAGAAAGTCAATTACAAGCTCAAACTTAATAAATGCAATTACAGAGAGAAAACCCTAATACGAACTACAAAAAATTAAAAGGAAACCCCTAACTAGCCTAGCATATCTACACAACCACCTATCTCCTCTCTTGATCAACACTTCAACACCACCACAACCAACCACCAGCACCACTTGAGCTTCATAACCTGCACACATACACAACAAAACCATCTGGTTATGGTTAATTAGGAATATTGTATTCACCAATGGTGAATCTATTTTATTTAGAATCTAAAGGAATCACTTCTAGGAATTCTTCCTGGAAGCAAAGCAAATATCTGGGGAGTTTTTGTTGTAAACGAAGGCAACTGAAACATATAATTCCATCCAAATCTTAGGCAACAACAATGATCACCACTGGATCATGCTCAACAATCTTTTAGGCAACATTAATTAGAAGCAACAATAACAATGGCAAACCACAAGGACATAATCAGTAGTCTATTAGTAGGAAAAAGTAGTTGATAGAGGCAACACGGACAACATATTAGGCAACATAACCATCTTTGAAACTCCATTCTCTTAGGGCAACAAACAAAAGGTCTCCCAAACATTTAGATTTAATTCATAAAGCTCACATAAACTCTAAATGAACCAAATGAACATTAAATGTTCATCAAAACATTTGAGAATATGAAATTCCTCATAAAATAATATAATCTTAACAAGCATAATTAGGCTAGCAAGATCAACTATCGCCCATAAATCAAGCCAAACATACTTTTAAGCCACTGGAATTAAATTACACTTAACCATCATAAAATAAATATCATATATTACAAAAATCCACATGTCACTGTTCAAATTGAACATCATTGCAGAAAGACAGTTAAGGAATTGACATGTCTAAAATGGAAAATCACATGATACCAAAGTCTAGAGTCAATAGAGCACCGAATACATCTCTCGTGGCACCTGAAGCAAAAAATAGAGACGCAGTTTGGAATAGTAGATGCAACCATTCATCTAAGTGCATGGCTGCAGGTGCAGTAGCACATTCACCAGGCCAGCCTATAAATAGTCGGTATCTCACACCCCATAGCTCACAACTCACATCTCAGTCTTAGACTAAAACCACACACTCACTAGTTAGAGAGATCTGAGAGAGGCAAGCAAGCAAGAGCTGGAGGAGGAGGCGGAGGGAAGCATGCATCAAGCTGGAATAAGAGGGCTATAGTCTTCAGAGGTTTAGTCCTAGATCCATAGTAACAACAATTGATAAAGGAGCGACCCACTGGATCCTCCTTGGTTGATGCCCGATCTTTCACAGCGAGAACCTGGGGTAGAGAATCCTTCCAACAACGCGATGAACGCAGCCTGGAGAAGAGGGAACGAATCCAGCAAGCAACAGACCGATGAACGATACGCCTCAAACCTTGAGCTAGACAATCCTTGATGAACACAAGAACCTTCGCAGCGGATAATATAGATAAACGGCAGCGCCGTACCCCCGGAGGGATGATACACGTGAACACACGCAATGGGGAAAACCTAATCTTGAGACTAAACTTGTTCTATCCTAACCCTAGCCGCACCTCCACTTATATGAGGGGTGGGCTGGCCGGCCAGCCCCTAGTGGGCCTCTCTACCTTGGTTTGGACAGGCCCAAACCAAACTGACTCAATTTATTAAAAACCCTAATTGGCCCACATATGACCATTACATAAACTAGGATAATTAAGCTAGTGGAGTCCTTAATCTGGGCTCCACATAGGCCTCCATGCCTGTATCATCCTCCCCCCCTTCAAGAAGCGTTGTCCCCAACGCGTGAGGGTCTTCTAGAAAAGGTGACGTGATATGAACATGACACGTCCTCGCCGTCCTCAAGTCTTGCTTGCCTTCCACACCACATCCTCCCTCGCGGCCTGCTTGACTTGATACAGCACTTGGCGCCTCCTTTCTTCTCCACATGAGCTTGGACTTCGGCGCCAATTCCTTCTTCCTGCGAGGTTTTGATGGACCCTTGTGTCGCTGCACATGACCCTGCACAAGATGTGTAATTCCTGGGCCACATAGATGTCTTACACGTCCATCCTTGCCTCGATGCATCCGCGGTGTCGCGGAAAACAGGACAGTACTCCTAGCACGGTAGTGCCGCTGCCCACCATCTCCACGGACGCGCTCGCCTCCCACTCCTCCCACGCGCATCTGCGCCACATGTACTGAAGTATCATCAGCACAAATATCATCAGTCTGTATACTGGCATCAACACAAACTGGAACTGTAGCACATGCTGAAACATCCACATCAACAACAAGTGTAGCTTCATCCGACTTGTCACCAACAAGAACTGGTTTGTCATCTACAGGCATGGCTGAAACATCACCAACATCAATGCTCGAAACATCATGCACCTCTTGCTGCACTTTAGGCTTGTGCAACTTCTCCTTACGCACCACTAACTCCACATCGGACTTGATATGATCATCACCTAAAGGCTTCAAAGTCCGCTGTTTGCCACCATGCATAAAAGAATATGTATTTGCTCGCCCAGCATGTGTCACATTGCGATCATACTGCCAAGGATGCCCAAGTAGCAATCCGCACACCTCCAATGGCAACACATCGCAATCGATCTCATCAACATAATCATCAACTGTAAATGGCACACGCATCTTATGAGTAATCTTCAGCATACCACAACTATTCAACCACTCAAGACGCTTAGGTTCAGGAAGACGCCATGTAGACAACCCCAACGCTGCCACCATCGCCTTGCTAATGCCATTAGTACAACTACCACCATCAATCATCAACTTGCAAGACTTGCCCTTGATAAAGCACTGGGTCTGAAACAAACTCCACCGCTGAACCTTGTCAACTGCCTTGCAAGCATCATCTTGTACCTTCTTGAGTTGCATATTTAGCCCGATCAATGGTACATCCTCCTCAACAGTCACAGTAGTGCACTTGGTATCAGAGCCAGGTTTCCTCTCCTCAGTGACTATTTGTATAGAAACAACCTCCTCCACGGTAGTGTTAGAGCACACCACCGGCTTACTCAAGCTCGCAAACTTAAAGTTATGACGCAGAAACCGTTTGAAATCTGCCCAACTAGACCGTAGACCAATGATACCCGTAACTATGAGAGCATTACGGTACCAACAGCCACAACATCATCAACACGCCTGTATGCAATAGAAAATTCCGTCTGGCCACCAAACGAACTATGAAACTCCTTGCATCTCGCAAATCCACCTTCAATGTGTGATTCCCAAAGTTGATATTTCGTCGGTGTCGCTGAACTAGGCAACCTCCATTTGATTTTAACTGCGTCAAACTTGGTACCCGTCATCATACCGAGGTAGTCATGATACACATCGTCACTCCTACGTGCCTCACTACCAACACAAGATATTGGAGCAACAACATCATCAGCATGAGCCAACATCACTGGAGAATTCACCGAAGAATTCACCGCAGCTTCATGGGAAAACACCGAAGAAGGCACCGGAGCAACAGGGGCCTGCCCGGCCCAGGGCCCGGTTGGACCGTGTAATGTCCCAGGTTTAGAGACGATCGAGGGGTAGATTTTAGAAAGGGATGTGCATTGCATGGTAAATTCTGGGGAAATTTCGCGCTTTTAAACAAAAACTGCATCGAAGGGGGACAAGTTTCTCTCTCGACACCTTACAGGGTTAGGGTTTCGAGAGTGCGACAAACTTGCATCTCACTTCACTAGTTTAGGGTTTTGAGAAGAGAGGGGAGAGTTTGCATGATTGAATTCTAAATAAAGTGACATGGTTGAATTCAAACCAATGTTGAATTTGAATTTCAAATTCAAACATTAAATAATTACCCTAATTAATTCAATTGTGAGGAAATTCATTAAGTATATAATCAATAATAAACAATATGAACAATTATAATAAAGTAAAGCTCATTAGGGAAAACTTTGAGCTTTATTGATCATCACACAATTTACATTGTCATTACAATATTCATAAGAGAAAATAAATAAATTACAATACATTACAAGAATAGTGTAAATAGAAAAAGAAAAAGGAAAATTACAAGATATCTAAATGACCTAAACTATATTGTGATCTTCATGAATTCTTTGATCTTGATGATCTTGAGTTCATCCTGATCAGTACTTGATTCCCTGCACAAAACAAAGCAAGACAAGAGTTAAGCCAAGTGGCAAAGCCACTTGGCAGGTTAGCAAATAAAGGAAATGAAGGGGATATGATCAAGCTGCCGAGCTGATCTCTCCACAGCACAAGTCCCAAGCTGGACTTGCACACACATACAACCAGGCAGCACACAAGGCAGTGTGCATGTGTAACAACACACACACCGAGTGAGTCACCACAATGTCGCAGGTGGTGCTGTCGACCAACAAGGGCAAGCCAGAGACATATAAAGTCTGCCACAGTAAACCCTAGATCATTTGATCGACAGCAACTTCACAGAGTAAGTCACAAGGTCAGCCAAGAACATAAGAACAGCTCAAATAGCCACTGCTGTTCAACACATTTCCACCACCACATCACATAACCAAGAGGCATCAAGCTCACCAGGAGGAGCAGGGCAAGTAAATCAACCACAAGAACAACACAGAAGCAATCCTCTACACCAACACTCATTTTCTAGGAGCTGGAGTGAGGTATACACAAAAGAACCTGAGCAAACACATGCTTTGCTCATCAATAAGCATACACATGCATCACAGAATCAAATAAGGGTAGGAAACCCTGGATGTATCATCACTTGGTTGCAAAACCATTTGGTGCCAGTAAATAAAGCAAAGGCTAGAAGGAAAACAACCAAGGGAACACTGGTTGTGTCAAAACAGTGACACAACTAGAGAAATCCATCATGGATTTGATCCTAATTAGCCATTCCAAGTCACCAAGCACCTAACAGTCTAGCTACACCATCAGAATGGTAGAAATACAAGTTTCTACCAGTATTGTCAACATCAAAAGGCTTCTGGCAGTCAAACATGATCAGCCAGAAAGCATTTGTCCATACACAACAAGCCATAGAAAGGGGGAGCTACCCTTGACAGCATCACAGTGCTGCCAGGGCTACCTCAACCCACAAGCCAACACTTAGAACCACCACATCATCACCAGAAAGGTTCAGTAGTGGGCTAGGGTACCCAACCAGTGGTTGGCATCCAGCTAGCCCTAACAAATTCATTGAAATGGTCATCACTGAATCACAGTTCACATCATTTATCCATCTAATCAAGCAAGGATAAACAGATAAATGAAACAGACAAGCAATTGATGCACCAGGGTCTTGCAAATGATCAAATGGATCATGGCAGGCATCAATTGATGCTTAAGCAAGCAACAGCACACATCAGGCCAAGCCTGTGTGATGCATAAACAAGCACAGAGTGAGCCCCAGAGAGTCACAGAAAGGAACACAGCAGTTAACTATCAAGCAAATGATGATCAGATGATCATCAGAGCTTGCTAGCTCTTGCTACGATTGCCATAGCCTAGTACCACAACAGGAATTAACCAGACTATCGAAGAAATCCAACCAAGTCATAACTGAATAATTAGATAACTGAATTAATGACTTTATAAATGTATCCGAAGCACATCAAAGGCTTGATGAACCAAAGGATCATAATACACAAGAAAAGCACATATCAATTCATCACTGAATCACACTGCTAAGCCAACAGTAATGCTCACTGGAGCATAATCATGAATTTGAACACAATGATCTAGCCAGAGGCACTGGCACTTGCAAATATGCAAGAATTAATCACAACAATCAAGCCAGGGGCAAGAACCCAGGGCCAAACATGATTATCCAGTCACAGCAACAACAGCTGGAGCAACATGGCAAGCCATGAGCATCACAGACTTGCTCATGAGCAAGTATGGAGGCGGCACGGAAGAAGAACTAGCATGAATATGAGCATAGGCTTAGCAAGCACAAGCATTAGCTAGAGCGAGAGAGCCGCATGAACAGACACAGCAAGCATAAGCAACAAGGCAGCAGCAGAGCAACATACGCACACACAGCTAGCTAGGCGCAGCAGAAAGCAACGAACAAGCATGGCAGACCTCCACAAGGAGGAAAGCCATGGCCGAGCACATAGAAGAGAAGGAAGAACAAGCACGAGAGGGTAATAGAGAGGTGGCGCATGTACCCGGAGCGAGCGGACAGCGAGGCGTGGCCGTGGCGGCCACGGCGGCGCGCGCCGAAGGCACGGCGGCACCTGGCCAGGCCATGCCGAGCCCGACTAGCGCCGCAGCGCTCCGCACCACGGCGGCGAAGGCCCGGCGGCGCCATCACGCCTGAGGCGCCGGTGAGCTCCGCACCACCGTGCGGACAAACGAGAGGGGAATCAGCGAAGGGGTGGCTAAGAACCAGATCGATGCCGTGGATCTGGTGCGCCATCGCGTGGCGGTACAGATGCACCCCATGGCGAGGGCCATGGCGGCCGGGGATCGCCGGAATCGGCCGGCGACGATGCGGGCGACGCAGGTCACCAGAGCGAGATTGGGGATTAGGGTTAGGTCGGAGCGGCGCGAGGTGGTGGGCGAGTGAGCGACCGCTCGGGTCGGTTGGACCCGAGCTGGTTTAGCCCAACCCACTGGGCCACCCTGACAGGTGGGCCCAGGGGCAAAAAGGACTTTTCACAATTCAATAAAAACATGAAACTTTGAAATTCAATAGAAAATTATTAAAAGCTCTTAAAATTAACTTAAAAATATGAAAAAGGATCAGCATAAAATTCTCTATTTAAATAAAATATCAGAGAGAATTTTTGAAGACAATTAAGAATAAGTCCTATTTTAAGGACTTAAATAATGATTTAAATCACACATATTATTTTCAGTAATGAAAATAAGTCCATCAATGCAATTGGACTTTAAAAACACCTTGACAACATTTCAAGGTTGTATTTTACTTTAAATCAAGTATCCTCAAATTATTCTTAGTATCAACCTCTTACATGAAATAATAACGACATCGGAAGGGGGAACAAACCCTAAAAATGGAATCATGCATAATTGCTTCTTTAACCATTGCCCTTATCGGACAATGATGCTATTTTTCGAGACGAGAGGACAAGGGTCAGTCCACACCTTCCAACTGCAAAACTTTGCAGTGTTCAGGCAAGTTCATCACTTGCTCATACCATTTGAGTATTTTTATCAAATTACTTGCAAAGTACTATGGTTATCACTATTGCACAAAAATCAAAACCACTACTTTCATAACTATGAATATGACTATGTGGTGGGCAATGGAACCATGGATTGTGTTGATATGGTGGAGGTTCCATTGCACGGGTTTATATCCATCTAGGATTAAACAACAAATGTCGCCAGTGATTCTTGTGCCGTAATACCCGTGTTAACCATAAGATCCGGAGTGGGATGGAATAGTCAATTGTATTTCCACCTCTTGTACATCA
The DNA here is from genome assembly GCF_022539505.1 of Lolium rigidum. Taxonomy (NCBI): domain Eukaryota; kingdom Viridiplantae; phylum Streptophyta; class Magnoliopsida; order Poales; family Poaceae; genus Lolium; species Lolium rigidum. The sequence continues at coordinate 100,031,663 of NC_061509.1, read as the reverse complement.
ACGGATGCGCTTACCGTAGACGGTTGTATCTTGCGGAGCAATTGGTGGGTGGGGAGCCCCTTCTAATTCCCCACGGTATAGTCGTTGCTTACCGCAGCGGTTGCTGCCTGCGGAACAATTGGTGGGTGGGGATCCCCTTCTAATTCCCCACGGTAATGTGGTCTATGATGGGTTGCAGCTACCGGCGAAGGAGTTTGGTTCAATCCCGCATCGTCGTCGTGGTCGGGGTCCACCCCGAAATTACGGGAATAATGGGACCGGCGAGGACCCGTGGTCGGGGTTTGCAACAAAGGGTGGGTGTGCGAGGTAGCGGAGGAATATGATTGGCTATGACCTTATACCGGGCCTCACACCGAAGGAAGTGTGAACGGGAAAGCTGCCCGGTTGGCATCAAGGTTAAGATCTCTTATGGGTAAAGCAACACACCTCTGCAGAGTGTAAAGAACCGTGACCTGTCACTCCTCGTTCCGGGATGAGGAACTGCGAACGCGGCCGGAAAGGAGCTCCATGAAGTTCTAGTAAACCGGTGAAGGCCGACGGACATAGCTCTTTGAAATAAAAGCAATCTCTTGAAGAAATGTTTATCAAAACTTGCATTGGTATTAGACTTTCCGGTCTAATATCGTAGCTAGTGCATTAAACACCTCTTATCTATAATGAACTTGTTGAGTATGCTCGTACTCATACCACTCTTAAATCCCATGCTTAGATTGTCTGAATCATCTGGAGGAGGACTACAACAACAATGAAGGAGCCGAGATCATCAGCTACGAGGAACCAGACCTCTCAGGAGGTGTTGAAGGCGTAGACTATCTCATCGTCTACGGATCCGAGGAGGCTTCCGGAGGAGAACAAGCCTAGAGATATCCGATAGTAGTAGTAACCGAGCAGCCCGAACTCTTAGTATTTAGCTGCTCGAGGAAATAAATGTTTAGTTTAATGAGACTCTTATATTGTAAGTTAAGTTGGGTTCGCCTCGAACCCAGGAGTATTCCTCTTAGGACCCAAGAGGAGCTCCAAGATGACATGTGTATGATAGTTGTAATAATCAACGAATGAGTTATGGACCCTGCTATGTTCGTTGTACTACTCGAGGGATGTAATATTTGCGGAATGGTACTTCGTGAATGTTATATCAACGACCGGCATACTACAACATGCAGTGGTATGCGGGGTCACCACAGCTTGGTATCGTAGCAAAAGCTTTGACCTTAGGTTGGAACCTAGTAAATGGGACCAAACGTTAGGAGTCAAATAGGATTAGTACAGAATTCTCTAAAAATATGGTGTATATTCAATTGAGAATATAACAATCATATCTTTTAGTGCGATAATTCTTTATTATCTCTATTATGATGCATTATTACTAATCTTATAATCTTTCTATTTCTACAGCCAACATGGCAAGTTCACGACCGGGAAGAAACATGAAAGTTATGGATTCCACACTGAACGAATACCAAGGAGGACTTGCAGACATCTTACGAGCCATGTTACTGGAATTTGGGTGCGATCCCCAGATTCCAGTAAAGAAATACATGTTCTATGATGGTCCGGTATTGGCCAAGTGCAGGGTAGGACTGCGACTTCCCGAATCTTTGGGAATGAGCGTAGTCATGCCAGCAGGAGAAGCTAGGACAACCAACACAGCCTATCATATAGCTGTTATGAGAGCCATAACCGACATACGGGAACATAAGACAAAGGAGCTTATGGATTCCGAGTTCTCCCATATTCCTCATAATCAGGAGGAAGAAGATCCCATGCTCAACCACTACAAATATGCCAAACGCAAACCCATAGCAGCGGCAAAATATATGGATAATAGCCGCAACTTCATATTATTACTCTTTCAGTTGAACCATCATCTGATAGGAGCAATTGATACGATGCTAGAGGAATTTACTGAACCCAAGGAGGAGAGTAGGGGGAAAGAACCTATGGAGAATGTGGTGCACACACCAGTTTACTCAGCTGGTGACTACATCAGTATTGATCCACTTGAGCGTGAACCTACACCTGTTACACCTGGGAACTATCTGGGTAGTTCCTATGGGGGATACGAGGGCGGAGAGGAATCCGGAAACAACCAGCGTTCCGAGACTCCTATCGAGAATTCCAGGGGTTGGCGTTGGGGATCGGATACTGGAACTCATAGTACTTCTGTGTATTATGATGGGGAGATGAATGATGACGCAACAACCCAGAACCAGAGCTATCCTAGTAATGAAGGAGTAGATGGAGGATATCCGACACAAGTTGAGTCGGGTATGAGTTTTGGTAACCCTTATGGTGGGGCTACAGGGGAGTACACCCGATGGGTGGACTATGATGCACTCAACGATCAGTTTGTGAACACTGATTTCTCCCTAGGATCATCATCGGATTCGGATTACAAGCCAACGGGGAGACCTTATGTTCCGGGGTCTATCAGGAGGACGACACGTTCGACCGGATGGAAGCCTCGGGATGTACCGGGAGTGAAGATCGACTAGAGTCCACCAAGGGAGGCGAGGCTATAATACACAAGTACCACGTGTATTATAGTTTGTAATATTTGTATAAATTTGTACATATACTTTAATAAGTGAGTTTGCATACTCACATCAACTTGAGTATTGTAATAAGACCACTTAAGTATGTATATACAGGATATATGTTTTGTATGATTTGGATTTGCTTCTTGATTTCCATTGCGTGACTAGTTCTGTGCACAAAGTTGAGCTCAGAAAACTTGCGCATGGAGTAATTATGAGTATCATCTTGTGTTGCAGAACTAGGGGGTTATGTCGGGAACGCTAGGAGAGGAGACCGAAGCGCAGCGCATGGAGCGCGAAGCAAAACAAAAGGAAGAGGCTGAGGGTGCAGCCAGAGATCAGTTTCCACCACCACCACCACCCATGACGCAGCAAAATTTTATCCAGTACATGCAGCTAGTAGAGGAGAGACAGCGTGTAACACTGGAGCAGCAGAACAAATTCTTCCAAGATTTGCTGCAGCAGAACAGGGTGGAGAGACCTGAGAACCCGGGAGTCACATTAGCCGACTTCCAAAACACTAAGCCTATATCTTTCGCATACGCGCCCGAGCCAATGGACGCGGAAGATTGGCTGATGGATACTGAGCGAAAGCTCAACACCGTTGGATGTAACGACCAAGAGAACGTTCGTTATGCTACCCATCTGCTATGTGGACCTGCCGCATCATGGTGGGACAATATTGTAGCCGTTTATCCGGCTGGAAAGGTATTTACCTGGGAGGAATTTACAAGGAAGTTCAGGGAATCCAATGTCCCTGAAAGTATTGTGGAACTGAAGCGTCGAGAATTTGAAAGTCTCGAGCAGAAGGATAAGGCAATCCTGACCTATGTCAGGGAGTTCTCTAAACTGTCCCGGTACGCTGTTGAAGAAGTCAACACCGAGGACAAGAAGAAGAAGAGATTTCTGAGGGGGTTAAGTCCCCAGTTCAAGGTTCAGCTCCATATGATGAGAGCGACGGAGTTTCAAGAGTTGGTGGATGCTGCCATCACTCTAGAAGATGATTTCAAGCAATTGCAGGAGGAGAAGAGGAAAAAGGCCAAGTTTGAGCCTAAGAGGTTTGTTAGTAACAAGCCTAATACCAGCTTGAGTTTCAAGCCCAGATACAACAACAACAACAACAACAACAGCTACAATAACAGGAGGAACCAAGGAAACCAAGCCGCAAACCAGATTGTTTGCCGCATTTGTGGGTTTAGAGGGCATCTTTCACAAGATTGCCGGAAACCCAAGATAATATGCTTTGGGTGTCGTCAGGAGGGGCACATGTTGAAGGACTGCCCCAAGAAAAATAGTGGAGGAGGTCAGTCAGGAGGAGGAGGAAATCGAGGAGGAAACACCGGAGGCAACTGGAAGAATAAGAAGCCCTTCGGCAAGCTGAACCTGCACCGGTCCGGAGGAGGTGGTCAACTCGACCGGGCGGTGATAGGTACGCTCCGGATACTCACTCATCCCGGCAAAGTACTTTTTGATACCGGTGCAACTACATCATTCATTTCTCAACAATTCATCATCAAACATGGGATTAGTTGCACTAAGTTAGATACACCCATAACCATACTTTCGCGGGGGAACGATAGTAGTAACCCATGCCAAACAAAAACAAGTCATTATGATCAATAAGTGCGCGTTTGACGCGGACCTGTTCATTTTACCGATGAAGGACATTGATGTCATTCTTGGTATGAACTGGTTGGAAGCTAATGGAGCATTGATCGATCGTGTGAACAAAACGGTGTCTTTGAAAAGCCCCGATGGAAGTAGAATGATCTACCAAGGCGACAAACATACACAGATTGAAGTTGAGCTACAGCTGAACAGCATGAAGGAGGTGAAGTTATAAGATATACCTGTAGTAAATGAATTCCAGGATGTGTTTCCTGCGGAATTACCTAGTATGCCACCAGATAGGGAGATAGAATTCACTATCGACCTAATCCCAGGAACAGCTCCGATTGCCAAAGCACCATATAAGATGGGGCCTAAGGAATTGAAAGAACTTAAGGAGCAACTGGATGACTTGGAACAAAAGGGATTCATTCGAGAGAGTGTTTCACCATGGGGATCACCTGTGATCTTCGTGGATAAAAGAGATGGAGGAAGAAGGATGTGCGGAGACTACAGGAATCTGAACAACGTCATAATCAAGAACAAGTACCCACTTCCAAGAATACAAGATCTATTTGATCAAGTAAGAGGCGCAGGAGTCTTTTCCAAGATTGATCTAAGATCCGGTTATCACCAGATAAAGATCAAGAAGGAAGACGTTCCGAAAACCGCCTTTGTCTCAAGGTATGGACATCATGAATACCTTGTAGTACCTTTTGGATTGACCAATGCCCCAGCAATATTCATGAATCTCATGAATAAGATCTTCATGCCTTATCTAGACAAGTTTGTCATCGTATTTATCGATGATATCTTGATATATTCCAAGAACAAGGCCGAACATGCCGAACATTTGAGGTTAGTGTTGCAAACACTAAGGGAACATCAACTCTATGCCAAACTTAGTAAGTGTGGATTTTGGCTAGATCAAGTGGAATTTCTTGGTCATGTTATTAGTAAAGATGGAATAGCTGTTAACCCGAGTAAGGTAGCAGCAGTTCTAGAATGGGAAGCACCCAAGACTGTCAAGGAAATCCGAGGATTCCTAGGAATGGCAGGATATTATCGGAGATTCATTGAAGGATTCTCTAAGATAGCAGGACCAATGACAAAGTTGCTAAGGAAAAACACACCATTCGTGTGGTCAGAGGAGTGTGAGAAGAGTTTTCAAACTCTGAAGGAGAAACTCACCACGGCACCGGTGTTAGCAGTTCCGGAAGTTGGCAAGGATTACACCGTGTACTGTGATGCATCCAAACATGGATTGGGTTGCGTACTCATGCAAGATCGGAAAGTGATATCTTATGGATCGAGGCAACTCAGACCTCATGAAGTGAATTATCCAACACATGACTTGGAATTAGCAGCGATCGTATTTGCACTCAAAACTTGGAGACATTTTCTTTATGGAGCTAAGTGTGAGCTCTATACAGATCATAAAAGCCTCAAATATTTCTTCACTCAGAAGGAACTCAACATGAGACAGAAAAGATGGCTAGAATTGATCAAGGATTATGACCTGACAATCAATTACACACCAGGGAAGGCTAATGTTGTAGCAGACGCCCTGAGTAGGAAGAGTACCGGAGGAGTGGAACAAGAAATATCACCGGAGTTGAGGAAGGAAATAAGTCAAGCCCAAATACAACTTTGGGAGAAGGAAGCCCATGAAGGATTATCGGTGTTGCAAGTAGCCGATGAGTTGAATGTCAACCTGAAGAATGAGATAATGATGGGTCAGCTGGACGATCCATTCATCGTGGAGGAGATGAGAAGAATAGATGAGGGAAGACCATCAGAATTTCACCGCGGAGAATCTGGATCATTATGGTTCCAGAAAAGGATTTGCATTCCGGATATTGCTGAAATTAAGGAAGTAATACTCCGGGAAGCTCATCAAACACCATATTCCATACATCCGGGAAGTACAAAGATGTACATGGACTTAAAGGAACTATTCGGTGGAATAACATGAAGAGGGAGATAGCACAATATGTGGCGGAATGCCATACCTGCCAGAGAGTGAAGGCTGAACACCAGAGTCCGGCAGGGAAGTTACAACCTTTACCTATTCCAGAGTGGAAATGGGAAGAAATAGGGATGGATTTCATCACCGGACTACCCATGACCAATAAAAAGAAGGACATGATATGGGTAATCGTGGACTGGTTGACGAAGAGCGCCCACTTCTTAGCGATAAACCAGCAGGATAAAGGAGAGAAACTCATCGATCTTTACATCAAAGAGATCGTGAGTAAGCATGGAGTGCCTAAGAAGATCGTGTCGGATCGAGGATCTGTGTTCACATCAGCATTCTGGAAGCAACTACACGAAGCTTTAGGATCCAAGTTGGACAATAGTACCGCTTATCATCCCCAGACAGGTGGACAAACCGAGAGAACTAACCAGATCCTAGAGGATATGCTTAGGGCTTGTGCCCTAGATTTCGGAGGATCATGGGAGGAGCACTTACCACTAGCAGAGTTTTCATACAATAATAGCTATCAAAGCAGCATCAAGATGGCACCATTTGAAGCTTTGTATGGAAGGAAGTGTAGATCACCGATATGTTGGTATGAAGCCGGAGCAAGCAAAGATTTCAACCCTGATTATGTCAAGGAAAAACAACAAATCATTGACATTATCAGAGACAGGCTCAAGATAGCCCAGAGTCGGCAAAAGAGTTATGCCGATCAGAAGAGGAGGACATGGGAACCACAAGTTGGAGACATGGTCTATCTTAAGGTAAGCCCGATGAAAGGACTCCAGAGGTTTGGAGTAAAAGGAAAACTCAGTCCTAGATATATAGGACCTTTCAAGATACTAAGTCAGAACCGAGGTTTAACCTTTGAATTGGATCTACCTGGAAGGCTAGCTCAAGTTCACAATGTATTCCATGTGTCACAACTCCGGAAATGCTTAAAGACCCCAGATGAACCAATATCACATGATGAGCTCGAGTTACAACCAGACTTGACATACATCGAGAAGCCAGCCAAGATTCTCGAGGAGAGCTGGAAACAACTCGAAATAAAGCGATCAAGTATTGCAAGATACAATGGAAGCATCACCCCGAGAGGGAAGCCACCCGGGAAAAAGAGGAAGACCCGAGGAAAACATACCCCGAGCTGTTCGGGTATTACAACCACAACTTCGGGACGAAGTTTTCTTTAAGGGGGAAAGGCTGTAATGTCCCGGGTTTAGAGACGATCGAGGGGTAGATTTTAGAAAGGGATGTGCATTGCATGGTAAATTCGGGGAAATTTCGCGCTTTTAAACAAAAACTGCATCGAAGGGGGACAAGTTTCTCTCTCGACACCTTACAGGGTTAGGGTTTCGAGAGTGCGACAAACTTGCATCTCACTTAACTAGTTTAGGGTTTTGAGAAGAGGGGGGAGAGAGTTTGCATGATTGAATTCTAAATAAAGTGGCATGGTTGAATTCAAACCAATGTTGAATTTGAATTTCAAATTCAAACATTAAATAATTACCCTAATTAATTCAATTGTGAGGAAATTCATTAAGTATATAATCAATAATAAACAATATGAACAATTATAATAAAGTAAAGCTCATTAGGGAAAACTTTGAGCTTTATTGATCATCACACAATTTACATTGTCATTACAATATTCATAAGAGAAAATAAATAAATTACAATACATTACAAGAATAGTGTAAATAGAAAAAGAAAAAGGAAAATTACAAGATATCTAAATGACCTAAACTATATTGTGATCTTCATGAATTCTTTGATCTTGATGATCTTGAGTTCATCCTGATCAGTACTTGATTCCCCGCACAAAACAAAGCAAGACAAGAGTTAAGCCAAGTGGCAAAGCCACTTGGCAGGTTAGCAAATAAAGGAAATGAAGGGGATATGATCAAGGCTGCCGAGCTGATCTCTCCACGAGCACAAGTCCCAAGCCGGACTTGCACACACATACAACCGAGCAGACACACAAGGCAGGTGTGCATGTGTAACAACACACACACCAGAGTGAGTCACCACAATGCTGCAGGTGGTGCTGTCGACCAACAAGGGCAAGCCAGAGACATATAAAGTCTGCCACAGTAAACCCTAGATCATTTGATCGACAGCAACTTCACAGAGTAAGTCACAAGGTCAGCCAAAAACATAAGAACAGCTCAAACAGCCACTGCTGTTCAACACATTTCCACCACCACATCACATAACCAAGAGGCATCAAGCTCACCAGGAGGAGCAGGGCAAGTAAATCAACCACAAGAACAACACAGAAGCAATCCTCTACACCAACACTCATTTTCTAGGAGCTGGAGTGAGGTATACACAAAAGAACCTGAGCAAACACATGCTTTGCTCATCAATAAGCATACACATGCATCACAGAATCAAATAAGGGTAGGAAACCCTGGATGTATCATCACTTGGTTGCAAAACCATTTGGTGCCAGTAAATAAAGCAAAGGCTAGAAGGAAAACAACCAAGGGAACACTCGGTTGTGTCAAAACAAGTGACACAACCAGAGAAATCCATCATGGATTTGATCCTAATTAGCCATTCCAAGTCACCAAGCACCTAACAGTCTAGCTACACCATCAGAATGGTAGAAATACAAGTTTCTACCAGTATTGTCAACATCAAAAGGCTTCTGGCAGTCAAACATGATCAGCCAGAAAGCATTTGTCCATACACAACAAGCCATAGAAAGGGGGAGCTACCCTTGACAGCATCACAGGTCGCTGCCAGGGCTACCTCAACCCACAAGCCAACACTTAGAACCACCACATCATCACCAGAAAGGTTCAGTAGTGGGCTAGGGTACCCAACCAGTGGTTGGCATCCAGCTAGCCCTAACAAATTCATTGAAATGATCATCACTGAATCACAGTTCACATCATTTATCCATCTAATCAAGCAAGGATAAACAGATAAATGAAACAGACAAGCAATTGATGCACCAGGGTCTTGCAAATGATCAAATGGATCATGGCAGGCATCAATTGATGCTTAAGCAAGCAACAGCACACATCAGGCCAAGCCTGTGTGATGCATAAACAGCACAGAGTGAGCCCCAGAGAGTCACAGAAAGGAACACAGCAGTTAACTATCAAGCAAATGATGATCAGATGATCATCAGAGCTTGCTAGCTCTTGCTACAGATTGCCATAGCCTAGTACCTCAACAGGAATTAACCAGCTACTAAAGAAATCCAACCAAGTCATAACTGAATAATTAGATAACTGAATTAATGACTTTATAAATGTATCCAGAAGCACATCAAAGGCTTGATGAACCAAAGGATCATAATACACAAGAAAAGCACATATCAATTCATCACTGAATCACACTGCTAAGCCAACAGTAATGCTCACTGGAGCATAATCATGAATTTGAACACAATGATCTAGCCGGAGGCACTCGGCACTTGCAAATATGCAAGGATTAATCACAACAATCAAGCCGGGGGCAAGAACCCGGGGCCAAACATGATTATCCAGATCACGGCAACAACAGACTGGAGCAACATGGCAAGCCATGAGCATCACGGCTTGCTCATGAGCAAGTATGGAGGCGGCACGGAAGAAGAACTAGCATGAATATGAGCATAGGCTTAGCAAGCACAAGCATTAGCTAGAGCGAGAGAGCCGCATGAACAAGACAGACGAAGCATAGGCATCAAGGCAGCAGCAGAGCAACATACGCACACACAATGAGCTAAGCGCAGCAGAGCAGCAGCAACAGCATGGCAGACCTCCACAAGGAGGAAAGCCATGGCCAGAGCACATAGAAGAGAAGGAAGAACAAGCACAGAGGGTAATAGAGAGGCGGCGCATGTACCTGGAGCGAGCAGACGGCAGGCGTGGCTGTGGCGACCACGGCGGTGCGCGCCGAAGGCATGGCGGCACCTGGCCAGGCCATGCCAGGCCCGACTAGCACCGCAGCGCTCCGCACCACGGCGGCGAAGGCCCGGCGGCGCCATCACGCCTGAGGCGCCGGTGAGCTCCGCACCACCGTGCGGACAAACGAGAGGGGAATCAGCGAAGGGGCGGCTAAGAACCAGATCGATGCCGTGGATCTGGTGCGCCGTCGCGTGGCGGTATAGATGCACCCCATGGCGAGGGCCATGGCGGCCGGGGATCGCCGGAATCGGCCGGCGACGATGCGGGCGACGCAGGTCGCCAGAGCGAGATTGGGGATTAGGGTTAGGTCGGAGCGGCGCGAGGTGGTGGGTGAGTGAGCGACCGCTCGGGTCGGTTGGACCCGAGCTGGTTTAGCCCAACCCACTGGGCCACCCTGACAGGTGGGCCCAGGGGCAAAAAGGACTTTTCACAATTCAATAAAAACATGAAACTTTGAAATTCAATAGAAAATTATTAAAAGCTCTTAAAATTAACTTAAAAATATGAAAAAGGATCAGCATAAAATTCTCTATTTAAATAAAATATCAGAGAGAATTTTTGAAGACAATTAAGAATAAGTCCTATTTTAAGGACTTAAATAATGATTTAAATCACACATATTATTTTCAGTAATGAAAATAAGTCCATCAATGCAATTGGACTTTAAAAACACCTTGACAACATTTCAAGGTTGTATTTTACTTTAAATCAAGTATCCTCAAATTATTCTTAGTATTAACCTCTTACATGAAATAATAACGACATCGGAAGGGGGAAACAAACCCTAAAACTGGAATCATGCATAACTGCTTCTTTAACCATTGCCCTTATCGGACAATGATGCTATTTTTCAGAGACAGAGGACAAGGGTCAGTCCACACCTTCCAACTGCAAAACTTTGCAGTGTTCAGGCAAGTTCATCACTTGCTCATACCATTTGAGTATTTTTATCAAATTACTTGCAAAGTACTATGGTTATCACTATTGCACAAAAATCAAAACCACTACTTTCATAACTATGAATATGACTATGTGGTGGGCAATGGAACCATGGATTGTGTTGATATGGTGGAGGTTCCATTGCACGGGTTTATATCCATCTAGGATTAAACAACAAATGTCGCCAGTGATTCTTGTGCCGTAATACCCGTGTTAACCATAAGATCTGGAGTGGGACGGAATAGTCAATTGTATTTCCACCTCTTGTACATCAACGGATGCGCTTACCGTAGACGGTTGTATCTTGCGGAGCAATTGGTGGGTGGGGAGCCCCTTCTAATTCCCCACGGTATAGCTGTTGCTTACCGTAGCGGTTGCTTGCTCACGGAACAATTGGTGGGTGGGGATCCCCTTCTAATTCCCCACGGTAATGTGGTCTATGATGGGTTGCAGCTACCGGCGAAGGAGTTTGGTTCAATCCCGGATCGTCGTCGTGGTCGGGGTCCACCCTGAAATTACGGGAATAATGGGACCGGCGAGGACCCAGGGTCGGGGTTTGCAACAAAGGGTGGGTGTGCGAGGTAGCGGAGGAATATGATTGGCTATGACCTTATATCGGGCCTCACACCGAAGGAAGTGTGAATGGGAAAGCTGCCCGGTTGGCATCAAGGTTAAGATCTCTTATGGGTAAAGCAACACACCTCTGCAGAGTGTAAAGAACTGTGACCTGTCACTCCCTGTTCCGGGATGAGGAACTGCGAACGCGGCCGGAAAGGAGCTCCATGAAGTTCTAGTAAACCGGTGAAGGCTGACGGACATAGCTCTTTGAAATAAAAGCAATCTCTTGAAGAAATGTTTATCAAAACTTGAATTGGTATTAGACTTTCTGGTCTAATATCGTAGCTAGTGCATTAAACACCTCTTATCCATAATGAACTTGTTGAGTACGCTCGTACTCATACCACTCTTAAATCCCATGCTTAGATTGTCTGAATCATCTGGAGGAGGACTACAACAACAATGAAGGAGCCGAGATCATCGGCTACGAGGAACCAGACCTCTCAGGAGGTGTTGAAGGCGTAGACTACCTCATCGTCTACGGATCCGGGGAGGCTTCCGGAGGAGAACAAGCCTAGAGATATCCGATAGTAGTAGTAACCGAGCAGCCCGAACTCTTAGTATTTAGCTGCTCGAGGAAATAAATGTTTAGTTTAATGAGACTCTTATATTGTAAGTTAAGTTGGGTTCGCCTCGAACCCAGGAGTATTCCTCTTAGGACCCAAGAGGAGCTCCAAGATGACATGTGTATGATAGTTGTAATAATCAATGAATGAGTTATGGACCCTGCTATGTTCTGTTGTACTACTCTGAGGGATGTAATATTTGCGGAATGGTACTTCGTGAATGTTATATCAACGACTGACATACTACAACATGCAGTGGTATGCAGGGTCACCACAGACCGGCCTGGGGGCTGGCCTGGCCGGCCTGAGGCCCGGTCTGATCGGCATGGCAACCGGGAATTTGGCTGTGCGGCTCAGTACTGTCTCCGGTTGGCATGAGCAAATTGGCCGGTTTTGACCGGCCGGCCCAGATCCCGGTCAATCTTCTCCGATGCAAACTGATCCAAAGAGATCGATCAACAAAATCTCGCCGTGAGCAACCCAGAAAGCTGATACCACATGATAAAGGAGCGACCCACTGGATCCTCCTTGGTTGATGCCCGATCTTTCACAGCGGGAACCTGGGGTAGAAAATCCTCCCAACAACGCGATGAACGCAGCCTGGAGAAGAGGGAACGAATCCAGCAAGCAACGGATCGATGGACGATATGCCTCAAACCTTGAGCTAGACAATCCTTGATGAACACAAGAACCTTCGCAACGGATAATATAGATAAACGGCAGCGCCGTACCCCCAGAAGGATGATACACGTGAACACACGCAATGGGGAAAACCCTAATCTTGAGACTAAACTTGTTCTATCCTAACCCTAGACGCACCTACACTTATATGAGGGGTGGGGTGGCCGGCCAGCCCCTAGTGGGCCTCTCCACCTTGGTTTGGACAGGCCCAAACCAAACTGACTCAATTTATTAAAAACCCTAATTGGCCCACATATGACCATTACATAAACTAGGATAATTAAGCTGGTGGAGTCCTGAATCTGGGCTCCACATAGGCCTCCATGCCCGTATCAACAGAGTAGGAAGTTGATCCAGAGGATCAACAATTTGGGTTGTATCAGTAGGGCATTATCAAGAATGCCTCTGATTGTTGGGTGCAACCATAGCAGCTCTAGGAACCCATTAGACATGTCTATGTGCACTCTCACTAAGAGGCACCACATAAATCATGCCCAATTGGGGAGGGTGCTGACGTGGGAGTTGACGTGGGATTGCAACGTCGCCAGAAAGTAGCTTCCTTGTGACGGTAAAGCACTCATCCGTTGGGAACCCCAAGAGGAAGGTGTGATGCGTACAGCGGCAAGTTTTCCCTCAGTAAGAAACCAAGGTTTATTGAACCAGTAGGAGTCAAGAAGCACGTTGAAGGTTGTTGGTGACGGAGTGTAGTGCGGCGCAACACCAGGGATTCCGGCGCCAACGTGGAACCTGCACAACACAACCAAATTACTTTGCCCCAACGTGACAGTGAGGTTGTCAATCTCACCGGCTTGCTGTAATAAAGGATTAGATGTATAGTGTGGATGATGATTGTTTGCAGAAAACAGTAGAACGAGTATTGCAGTAGATTGTATTCGATGTAAAAGAATGGACCGGGGTCCACAGTTCACTAGTGGTGTCTCTCCCATAAGATAAATAGCATATTGGGTGAACAAATTACAGTTGGGCAATTGACAAATAAAGAGAGCATAACAATGCACATACATGTTATGACGAGTAGTGTGAGATTTAATTGGGCATTACGACAAAGTACATAGACCGCTATCCAGCATGCATCTATGCCTAAAAAGTCCACCTTCAGGTTATCATCCGAACCCCCTCCAATATTAAGTTGCAAACAACAGACGATTGCATTAAGTATGGTGCGTAATGTAATCAACAAATACATCCTTAGATATAGCATTGATGTTTTATCCCTAGTGGCAACAGCACATCCACAATCTTAGAACTTTCTGTCACTGTCCCAGATTTAATGGAGGCATGAACCCACTATCGAGCATAATTATTCCCTCTTGGAGTTACAAGCAATGACTTGGCCAGAGCCTCTACTAGCAACGGAGAGCATGCAAGATCATAAACAACACATAGATGATAGATTGATAATCAACATAGCATAGTATTCATTATTCATCGGATCCCAACAAACGCACATGTAGCATTACAGATAGATGATCTTGATCATGTTAGGCAGCTCACAAGATCTAACAATGATAGCACAATGAGGAGAAGATGACCATCTAGCTACTGCTATGGACCCATAGTCCAGGGGTGAACTACTCACACATCAATCCGGAGGCGACCATGGCGGTGTAGAGTCCTCCAGGAGATGATTCCTCTCTCCGGCAGGGTGCCGGAGGCGATCTCCTGAATCCCCCGAGATGGGATTGGCGGCGGCGGCGTCTCTGGAAGGTTTTCCGCATCGTGGCTCTCGGTACTGGGGCTATTATCGACGAAGACTTAAGTAGGCGGAAGGGTAGGCCAGGGGGCATCACGGGGGGCCCACACACCAGGGCTGCGCGGCCAGCTCCTGGGCCGCGCTGCCCTGTTGTCTGGCCACCTCGTGGCCCCACTTCGTATCTCCCCCGGTGTTCTGGAAGCTTCGTGGAAAAATAGGACCCTGGGCGTTGATTTCGTCCAATTCCGAGAATATTTCCTTACTAGGATTTCTGAAACCAAAAACAGCAGAAAACAAGAATCGGCTCTTCGGCATCTCGTTAATAGGTTAGTGCCGGAAAATGCATAATAATGACATATAATGTGTATAAAACATGTGAGTATCATCATAAAAGTAGCATGAAACATAAGAAATTATTGATACGTTTGAGACGTATCAAGCATCCCCAAGCTTAGTTCCTACTCGTCCCGAGTAGGTAAACGATAACAAAGATAATTTCTTAAGTGACATGCTATCATAATCTTGATCAATACTATTGTAAGCACATGTAATGAATGCAGCGATTCGAAGCAATGGCAAATACAATGAGTAAACAACTGAATCATATAGCAAAGACTTTTCATGAATAGTACTTTCAAGACAAGCATCAATAAGTCTTGCATAAGAGTTAACTCATAAAGAAATAGATTCAAAGTAAAGGCATTGAAGCAACACAAAGGAAGATTAAGTTTCAGCGGTTGCTTTCAACTTGTAACATGTATATCTCATGGATAGTTGTCAACATAAAGTAATATAATAAGTGCAATATGCAAGTATGTAGGAATCAATGCACAGTTAACACAAGTGTTTGCTTCTTGAGATAGAAGGAAATGGGTAAACTGACTCAACATAAAAGTAAAAGAATGGCCCTTCGCAGAGGGAAGCATGGATTGCTATATTTGTGCTAGAGCTTTTATTTTGAAAACAAGAAACAATTTTGTCAACGGTAGTAATAAAGCATATGTATCATGTAAATTATATCCTACAAGTTGCAAGCCTCATGCATAGTATACCAATAGTGCCCGCACCTTGTCCTAATTAGCTCGGATTACTGGATTATCATCGCAATACATATGTTTTAACCAAGTGTCACAATGGGGTACCTCTATGCCGCTTTGTACAAAGGTCTAAGGAGAAAGCTTGCATTGGATTTCTCGCTTTTGATTATTCTCAACTTAGACATCCATACCGGGACAACATAGACAACAGATAATGGACTCCTCTTTAATGCATAAGCATTTAGCAACAAATAATATTCTCATATGAGGTTGAGGATATTTGTCCAAAACTGAAACTTCCACCATGAATCATGGCTTTATTTAGCGGCCCAATGTTCTTCTCTAACAATATGCATACTCAAACCATTCAACTCATGGTAAATCGCCCTTACTTCAGACAAGACGAACATGCATAGCACCTCACATGATATTCAACAAAGTGTAGTTGATGGCGTCCCCAGTAACATGGTTATCGCACAACAAGCAGCTTATAATAGATAAGATGCATAAGTACATATTCAATACCACAATAGTTTTTAGGCTATTTGTCCCATGAGCTATATATTGCAAAGATAAAGAATGGAAATTTTAAAGGTAGCACTCAAGCAATTTACTTTGGAATAGCGGAGAAATACCATGTAGTAGGTAGGTATGGTGGACACAAGTGGCATAGTGTTTGGCTCAAGGATTTGGATGCATGAGAAGTATTCCCTCTCGATACAAGGTTTAGGCTAGCAAGGTTGTTTAAAGCAAACACAAGTATGAACCGGTACAGCAAAACTCACATAAAAGACATATTGTAAGCATTATAAGACTCTATACCGTCTTCCTTGTTGTTCGACCCTTACTAGAAAATATCTAGACCTTAGAGAGACCAATTATGCAAACCAAATTTTAGCAAGCTCTATGTATTTCTTCATTAATAGGTGCAAGGTATATGATGCAAGAGATTAAACATGAGCACAACAATTGCCAAGTATCACATTATTCAAGATATTATACCAATTACCACATGTAGCATTTTCCGTTTCCAACCATATAACAATTTAACGAAGCAGTTCAACCTTCGCCATGAATATTATGAGTAAAGCCTAAAGACATATGTGTTCATATGCAACAGCGGAGCGTGTCTCTTTCCCACACAATGAATGCTAGGATCCAACTTTATTCAAACAAAACAAAAAAACAAAAACAAACAGACGCTCCAAGTAAAGCACATAAGATGTGATGGAATAAAAATATAGTTTCACTAGAGGAACCTGATAATGTTGTCGATGAAGAAGGGGATGCCTTGGGCATCCCCAAGCTTAGACGCTTGAGTCTCCTTAAAATATGCAGGGATGAACCACCGGGGGCATCCCCAAGCTTAGAGCTTTCACTCTCCTTGATCATATTGTATCATCCTCCTCTCTTGATCCTTGAAAACTTTCTCCACACCAAACTCAAAACAACTCATTAGAGGGTTAGCGCATAACCAAAAATTCACATGTTCAGAGGTGACACAATCATTCTTAACACTTCTGGACATTGCACAAAGCTACTGAAAGTTAATGGAATAAAGAAATCCATCAAACATAGCAAAACAGGCAATGCGAAATAAAAGGCAGAATCTGTCAAAACGAACGATCCGTAAAGACGTATTTTTATGGGGCACCAGACTTGCTCAAATGAGAAAACTCAAAACTAATGAAAGTTGCGTACATATCTGAGGATCACGCACGTAAATTGGCATAATTTTATGAGTTACCTACAGAGACTACTGTTCAAATTCGTGATAGCAAGAAATCTGTTTCTGCGCAGTAATCCAAATCTAGTATCAACCTTCGATTAGAGACTTTACTTGGCACAACAATGCAATAAAACTAAGATAAGGAGAGGTTGCTACAGTAGTAACAACTTCCAAGACTCAAATATAAAACAAAAGTACTGTAGTAAAATCATGGGTTGTCTCCCATAAGCGCTTTTATTTAACGCCTTTCGGCTAGGCGCAGAAAGTGTGTATCAAGTGTTATCAAGAGACGAAGCATCAACATCATAATTTGTTCTAATGATAGAATCAAAAGGTAACTTCGTTCTCTTTCTAGGGAAGTGTTCCATACCTTCTTGAGAGGAAATTGATATTTAATATTACCTTCCTTCATATCAATGGTAGCACCAACAGTTCGAAGGAAAGGTCTTCCCAATATGATGGGACAAGATGCATTGCATTCAATATCCAAGACAACAAAATCAACGGGGACAAGGTTATTGTTAACCATAATACGAACATTATCAATCCTCCCCAAAGGTTTCCTTATAGCATTATCAGCAAGATTAACATCCAAATAACAATTTTTCAATGGTGGCAAGTCAAGCATATCATAAATTTTCTTAGGCATAACAGAAATACTTGCACCAAGATCACATAAAGCATTACGATTAAAATCATTGACCCTCATCTTAATGATGGGCTCCCAACCATCTTCTAACTTCCTAGGAATATAAGTTTCAAGTTTTAGTTTCTCTTCTCTAGCTTTTATGAGAGCATTCGTAATATGCTTTGTAAAGGCCAAATTTATAGCACTAGCATTAGGACTCTTAGCAAGTTTTTGTAAGAACTTTATAACTTCAGAGATGTGGCAATCATCAAAATCTAAACCATTATGATCTAAAGCAATGGGATCATTGTTCCCAATGTTGGAAAAAATTCAGCAGTTTTATCATAGGCAGTTTCAGCAGTTTTAGCAGTTTCCGGCAGTTTTGCTCGCTTTGCATTAGGAGTAGAAACATTGCTAACACCAATTATTTTACCATTGATAGTAGGAGGTGCAGCAACATGTGGAGCATTAGCATTACTAGTGGTGGTAATAATCCAAACTTTAGCTATATTATTCTCTTTAGCTAGTTTTTCATTTTCTTCTCTTTCCCACCTAGCATGCAATTCAGCCATTAATCTTATATTCTCATTAATTCTAACTTGGATGGCATTTGCTGTAGTAACAATTTTATTTTCATTATCCTTATTAGGCATAACTTTCAATTTCAAAAGATCAACATCAGCAGCAAGACTATCAACTTTCGAAGCAAGAATATCAATTTTCGCAAGCTTTTCTTCAACAGATTTGTTAAAAGCAGTTTGTGTACTAATAAATTCTTTAAGCATGGCTTCAAGTCCAGGGGGTGTATTCCTATTATTGTTGTAAGAATTCCCATAAGAATTACCATAACCGTTACCATTATTATAAGGATATGGCCTATAGTTGTTACTAGAATTGTTCAGATAAGCATTGTTGTTGAAATTATTATTTTTAATGAAGTTCACATCAACATGTTCTTCTTGAGCAACCAATGAAGCTAACGGAACATTATTAGGATCAACATTAGTCCTACCATTCACAAGCATAGACATAATAGCATCAATCTTATCACTCAAGGAGGAGGTTTCTTCGACAGAATTTACCTTCTTACCTTGTGGAGCTCTTTCCGTGTGCCATTCAGAGTAATTAATCATCATATCATCAAGAAGCTTTGTTGCTGCCCCCAAAGTAATGGACATAAAGGTACCTCCAGCAGCTGAATCCAATAGGTTCCGTGAAGAAAAATTCAATCCTGCATAAAAGGTTTGGATGATCATCCAAGTAGTCAGTCCATGGGTTGGGCAATTTTTAACCAAAGACTTCATTCTTTCCCATGCTTGTGCAACATGCTCAGTATCTAATTGCTTAAAATTCATTATGCTACTTCTCAAAGATATAATTTTAGCAGGAGGATAATATCTACCAATGAAAGCATCCTTACATTTAGTCCATGAATCAATACTATTCTTAGGCAGAGATAGCAACCAATCTTTAGCTCTTCCTCTTAATGAGAAAGGAAATAATTTTAACTTTATAATGTCACCATCTACATCCTTATACTTTTGCATTTCACATAGTTCAACAAAATTATTAAGATGGGCAGCAGCATCATCAGAACTAACACCAGAAAATTGCTCTCTCATAACAAGATTTAGTAAAGCAGGTTTAATTTCAAAGAATTCTGCTGTAGTAGCAGGTGGAGCAATAGGTGTGCATAAGAAATCATTATTATTCGTGTTTGTGAAGTCACACAACTTAGTATTTTCAGGAGTATTCATTTTAGCAATAGTAAATAAATAAACTAGATAAAGTAAATGCAAGTAACAAATTTTTTTGTGTTTTTAATATAGCAAACAAGATAGTAAATAAAGTAAAACTAGCAACTAATTTTTTGTGTTTTGTTTTAGTGCAGCAAACAAAGTAGTAAATAAAAGTAAAGCAAGACAAAAACAAAGTAAAGAGATTGGAAGTGGAGACTCCCCTTGCAGCGTGTCTTGATCTCCCCGGCAACGGCGCCAGAAAATATGCTGCTGACGTGGGAGTTGACGTGGGATTGCAACGTCGCCAGAAAGTAGCTTCCTTGTGACGGTAAAGCACTCGTCCGTTGGGAACCCCAAGAGGAAGGTGTGATGCGTACAGCGGCAAGTTTTCCCTCAGTAAGAAACCAAGGTTTATCGAACCAGTAGGAGTCAAGAAGCACGTTGAAGGTTGTTGGTGACGGAGTGTAGTGCGGCGCAACACTAGGGATTCCGGCGCCAACGTGGAACCTGCACAACACAACCAAATTACTTTGCCCCAACGTGACAGTGAGGTTGTCAATCTCACCGGCTTGCTGTAACAAAGGATTAGATGTATAGTGTGGATGATGATTGTTTGCGAGAAAACGGTAGAACGAGTATTGCGAGTAGATTGTATTTGATGTAAAAGAATGGACCGGGGTCCACAGTTCACTAGTGGTGTCTCTCCCATAAGATAAATAGCATATTGGGTGAACAAATTACAGTTGGGCAATTGACAAATAAAGAGAGCATAACAATGCACATACATGTTATGATGAGTAGTGTGAGATTTAATTGGGCATTACGACAAAGTACTGTAATAACCCAGAACATAGGAACAACGAAGGGTAGATTTAGAAATGGGATGTGCATTTCATCGCAAAACGGGGGAAATTTTCGCGCCTTATTGCAACTAAACCTAAGGGGGATCGAGGTTCTCTCTCATTTTGCACTTGGGTTAGGTAATGTGAGTTAGGGAAATTTCGACATGATCTCTTTTGTATCTTGTTACTTTGGGGAATGATTGCATATGTTATGTGTTAAACATTTAAATATAAACATCATACAATATAACAATGAATTTAAAATTCAAACACAAGATATGAAATTCAAATCACTTTGAATTTCAAAGTGAATATCAAATACAATATTTAACCAAGAATATAAACATTACATAATACAAAGCTCATAAACCAAAACTTGAGCTTTATTGATATGTAACACAAATACAAAGTCTTTACAATATTCTTGATACAAGAAATGAGACATAATGATCAGTAATAAAAGAAAAGGAAGATTACAAGTTTAATTCTAAACTAAACCTAAACTAAGGGGCTTGAGGATGATCTTCTGGCCATAGCATCATTCAAATCTGCAAACAAACAAAGAACAGATACTAACCAGAATACAATTGTTAGCAAGATTCAGTTTAGATAGTTAGCAGAAATAACACAGAATTCAGTTTGGACAGTGCAAACTGTCACAACACACTTGTGCTTGTCCAAAATCCTGGACAGCACAAGATAAACATAGGCAGACCAGCACTGAGCAAGCCACAGTGGGCTCAAGTTTCACCATATGAAGGCTGTTGCTAGGCAAGCAACAGCAAGGCAATGCAAGGGGTGAGTCATAAAGTAAAACAGCTTGTGTGTCATGGCCAGGGAAGAAGTAGAGACCATATAAATAGCACACAAACCCTAGAACCATGACAGTCGACCAGATATGCAAAGCACCAGGTAAGGGTGAAGCAAGCACCAGTTCATCCAGTTCATACTCAAGAACAAAAACCAACACACAACCACTTAGCCCCAGGAATCATGGTGACCTGAGAAGCTCAACCAGAAACTGGAGGTGAAGGGCTGTGCACAAGAACCCCAAGTCTGCATCAACCAAATATTTCACACTAGGAGCTGGAACAAGGTATACCAAGTTCCTGGACAGATCCAATGGATCTGATCCATCACATATGCATGATATAATCATGGGAGTGAGCAGATGCTCATATGGGTAGATCATCACTTGGTTTTCACCAAGGATTACTGCCAGTCAAAAGCTACTATAAAAGAAAGCATCTAGGTACAGATCTTGTACACAGAAACTAGCACATATGCACAGATGCACACCATAGCCAGATCACATGCATAGATAGCACCAGTAGATGAATTGAAAGGATTAGCAGCTACTAAAGACTACACAGTAAATCCTAAGCTATAAACCATCAGTAAACCCTAGATTTTCATCAGGCAAACATATTGGCATTCATATCAAGTATGATTCCCAAATATGCAAGCAAAGGTTGAGTAGCCACAAGATCCAATTAGATAGGTGAGCAACCAATCAGTAGCAAGGCCACTGAGGTCACATCACACTTAGCACCCATTAAAAGAAAGCCAAATATAGCACATCATTATCCAGGAATGGATTCAGATTCCATTGCTTGCTAGACAATCCTGAATAGCCAAATCATTTGCAAGCAAGTCATTTAAATCATTACTGCATAAGCAGTTCATCATAATTTAATTAATACAAGCATGAATTT
Source organism: Lolium rigidum (assembly GCF_022539505.1). Taxonomy (NCBI): domain Eukaryota; kingdom Viridiplantae; phylum Streptophyta; class Magnoliopsida; order Poales; family Poaceae; genus Lolium; species Lolium rigidum. Next base: position 100,009,424 of record NC_061509.1, on the reverse strand, counting down.
ATCACAGATCCATGCTTAGCACTGACAGTAGCACACTATTAAGCAACACAATTTAATCACTACACCATAGCCACTGGAGCAAGTCCAATAGCTCAAGTAAACAACAGCATAGTGATGCTTGAGCATCAGCACCACAAGAAAATTGAATCACTTAGCCACAATATTAACCAGTAAGCTATCACTGACAATTAATTGATCAAATGGATCAATTATAGCAAGCCAAGCTACACAGGGAAGTTAGCCAACAAGCAATGAATGATCCAATGGATCATTGGCTTGCATAGAAAGCACTGAAGCATATCACAGGCACAACTGGCACACACACAAGTGTCACTGATGCATCACAAATGCACCTAGACAAGCAAGCATGATATACCAGTAAGCACAAGCAAGCCATAATCAAGTATAGCATGGCATAGCTAGCTTTTGAGCAAGCACAGTAGAGCATGGCAAGTACAGAGCATGCTAGGAGCAGCAGAGAAGCAAGCACAGCATGAATAGCAAGCAAAGCAGCATGTGCCAGTACCAGTAAATGGTAATTGGGCCATGAGCTTGCATTAGACAGAAGCACAGGAAGATTGCGCAGCAATAGCATGGCTCTACGTGATCATAGGACCACCAGAGAGCAACAGAGCATGAGGAGGAAGAAGAACAGTAACAAGGGGAGGCGCACAGATATGGAGAAGAGGAAGAGGAAGTGCAGCAAC
>NC_061509.1:99978976-100008617 GCF_022539505.1 Lolium rigidum | reverse complement strand
GGACATAAAATTTCTGAGAGAGGTATTGAAGTTGATAGAGCTAAAGTTGAAGCAATTGAGAAGATGCCCTATCCGAGGGATGTTAAAGGTATTCGTAGTGTTCTTGGTCATCTTTGGGTTTTACAGGAGATTTATTAAAGATTTCTCAAAGATTTCAAAGCCTCTTACTAATCTTCTTCAAAAAGACGTACCTTTTGTTTTTGATGATGATTGTAAGGAAGCTTTTGAAACTCTTAAGAAAGCCTTAACAACTGCTCCTATAGTTGAACCTCCTGATTGGAACTTACCATTTGAAATTATGTGTGATGCTAGTGATTTTGCTGTAGGCGCTGTTCTTGAACAGCGAGTAGATAAAAAACTGAATGTTATTCATTATGCTAGTAAAACTCTTGATGCTGCTCAAAGAAATTATGCTACAACTGAAAAAGAATTATTAGCTGTAGTCTTTGCTTGTGATAAATTTAGGTCTTATATTGTTGATTCAAAGGTTACTATTCATACTGATCATGCTGCAATTAGATACCTAATGACAAAGAAAGATGCTAAGCCAAGGCTTATTAGATGGGTACTTCTTTTGCAAGAATTTGATTTACATATTGTAGATAGGAAAGGTGCTGATAATCCTGTTGCTGATAATTTGTCTAGATTGGAAAATATTGCTTATGATGTTCCTGTTAATGATAGTTTTCCAAATGAACAATTGGCTGTAATAAAGGTGAGCTCGCGAGACAGTCCTTGGTATGCTGATTATGCTAACTTTATTGTTTCCAAGTACTTGCCTCCAACCTTTTCAGCTCAGCAAAGGAGGAAGTTCTTTTATGACTTGAGGCATTATTTCTGGGATGACCCACACTTATATAAAGAAGGAGTGGATGGTATTATGCGAAGATGTGTTCCCGAATATGAACAACAGGAGATATTGAGTAAATGTCATGGTAGTGCTTATGGAGGACATCACGCCGGAGAAAGAACTGCACAAAAAGTTTTACAATCAGGTTTTTATTGGCCAACTCTCTTCAAAGATGCGAGAAAGTTTATTTTATCTTGTGATGAATGCCAAAGGGTTGGTAATATCTCCAGACGTAATGAAATGCCTATGAATTATACTCTTGTTATTGAACCGTTTGATTGTTGGGGATTTGACTTCATGGGACCTTTTCCGTCTTTAGAAGGTAACACTCATATACTTGTTGCTTGTTGATTATGTTACTAAATGGGTGGAAGCTATACCTACAAAAAGTCTTGATGGTGAGACCTCTTTAAGAATGCTTTTAGATATTATTTTTCCTAGATTTGGAGTACCTAGATATATTATGACTGATGGAGGTTCTCATTTTATTCATGGAGGTTTTAGAAAAACTCTTGCTAAGTATGGTATTAATCATAGAATTGCTTCCGCTTATCATCCTCAAACTAGTGGTCAAGTAGAATTATCAAATAGAGAGATTAAATCTATTTTGGGAAAGACCGTTAATAAAACTAGAAAGAATTGGGCTAGTAAATTGAAGGATGCATTATGGGCTTATAGAACTGCTTATAAAAATCCCATGGGAATGTCACCTTATAAAATGGTTTATGGGAAAGCTTGTCATTTACCTTTAGAACTAGAGCACAAAGCTTATTGGGCTGTTAGAGAATTAAATAAAGATCCTAAACTTGCCAGTGATAAGAGGTTGTTGCAATTAAGTTCTCTGGATGAATGGAGAAGTGAAGCTTATGAAAATGCTAAACTCTTTAAAGAGAAAGTAAAAAAATGGCATGATAGGAGGATTATCAAAAGAGAATTTAATATTGGGGATAAAATCCTATTGTATCGGTCTCGTCTCAGATTCTTTGCAGGGAAATTACTCTCGAAATGGGAAGGACCGTATGTTGTCGAGGAGGTGTATCGTTCAGGAGCAATCAAAATTAGCTCTCTCCAAGGCAATGCTACGCAAGTGGTGAATGGACAAAGACTCAAGCATTATATCTCAGGTGATTCCTATAATGTTGATGTTGATATTATTCAAGTGGAAACACCGGAGGCTTTCATAAAAGGGCAAATTGACAGTCCGCCAGAACTCGACTTTGAATAGGTAACAGTACTGGTAATGAAAAGTACGCAATTTAATTTCCGAACAATATTTTTGCTGTTTTTGGAAAATATGAAAAATTACGAGTTCGAAACGGAGTGGGAAGGACGCACGAGGGGGTGCCACCATAGGGCGGCGCGGCACGACCTGGGCCCGCGCCGACCTATGGTCTGGCCGCCCCGTCGCCCCTTTCCGACTCTGGTTCGATCTGGTACTTTCCGTTTGTCGTGAAATTTTTTGCTATATAATCCCCCGGACCCCTAGAGGTCCGTATATCGTGTTCTCGACGTGTTTTGTTTCGAGCTGTTTCTGCCAGGATCTGTTTTCAGTTTAGAAGCACCATGGTCTCCAACAACAAGGGCAAGGGGCTTTCGGAGGAAGAAGTGAAGGAGATGCCATCAAGACAAGAGCAGCGAGCCGGAGGGAGCAAGCAAATCTTGGTGGGATCTGTTGACACTCGACGTTCTTTTTCTCATAACCTGCAGGGACCTTTACCACCCGCTCTTAGCCTCGACTCCTTCCCCATGTTAGAAGAAGTTCTACGGACTACCGATGAGTTTTGTGATCAATATCGGGCTCTAAGAAGAGAAGTGGAGATACTCCAAGAGGAGAATTGCCGTCTCCGAAGAATGCTGGAATACCACTCGATTCGCATCACAAGGTCGTCATCGCCAACTTCAGATAACAATGAATCTCTTCGAGTCTTAGTGCAGAATTGTCAAGCTGAGAAACTGAAGTTGAAGGAGTTTATTAAGAAGCGCGGGAGGAGTTCATCACCACCATCTCCGTAGGAGTAATTCATCATCGGTATTGGCATCCCCTTGGTTTGTTCCAAGCTTGGGGGAGTGCCGCGGTATCACATTATCACTACCTTTTACTTTTATTGTCAAGTAGTGTCATATCATGAGTAGGGAAGTTATCATATAAGATGGGTTGCAGTTGGAAGTATCTCTCTTTAGTTGGTTATCTATGTATCCCTTGGTGTGAGTTATCGTTATGGAATATTAATGAGAAGTCTTATCATTTATATATTGCACATCTTATTCTAGTTTGCAATCTCTATTATATGATTTACTTTGTTGTTAGTATTGGTATCACTTTGGGAGCATTGAATAAATCTATTTGGTTTTGGCAAACTTAGCATTGGTCAATAGCAACAACACTTTGAGGTTTAAATAGAAAAGAGAAATACATGTAGATGTTTCATTGTCTTTCTTTCTTGTTAGCTCATAGCTTATTATTCGAAGATTAAAATTGTTTGCGCTTACAAGGAAGATGCATGATTGTTTCTATCACATGTATATTTGTTTGTTTCCCTCGACTCTTATGCTTGCTAATTAACCTTGCTAGCCAAAGACACATGTCTGAGAGGGAATACTTCTCATGCATCCAAACCTTAACCCAAACTTATGCCATTTGTGTCCACCATACCTACCTACTATATGGTATTTTCTGCCATTCCAAGTAAATACTTCATGTGCTACCTTTAAACAATTCAAAACTTAGTATCTCTTATTTGTGTCAATGTTTTATAGCTCATGAGGAAGTATGTGGTGTTTTATCTTTCAATCTTGTTAGGCAACTTTCACCAATGGACTAGTGGCTTCGTCCGCTTTTCCAATAATTTTGCAAAAAGAGCTGGCAATGGGATTCCCAGTCCCAAATTAATTAAACTAAATAGACACTCCTCCATGGTATGTGATTGATGGACGGCACCCGAAGGATTCGGTTAGCCATGGCTTGTGTAAGCAAAGGTTGGGGGGAGTGTCATCATCACAATAAAACTAAAACAAAAAGGCACTCCTTCATGGTATGAGATTGTTGGCAGGCACCCGAGGATTCGGTTAGCCATGGTTTGTGAAAGAAAGGTTGGAAGGAGTGCCATACAAAATAAAAATAATATGGGAGCCGCTCTTTGAAGGTTGTCTGGCAAGGGGGTTAGAGTACCCGCTACCAGTCGTTGACAACAATAAACACCTCTCAAATTATTACTTTTATTCTCTTTATATGATTTCAAAACTGAAAAAGCTCTAGCACATGATTTAATCCCTGCTTCCCTCTGCGAAGGGCCTGTCTTTTACTTTATGTTGAGTCAGTAAACTTATTTCCCCCCATCTCAAGCAAGCATTTGAGTAGTTGTGATCAAACCATTATATTGTGATTTGCTTCATCATGTCTTTTATTCTTCCTTGTTTAGTACAAGTTTTATCTGAATGAATATAGCTTTGCAAGTTATCAATGATCATGAAGAGACCATTATGATTGAGTATGAAAGTTGTGCCTTATAAACTTTAACATGAGAGCGCTGCTCAATGAGATAAGTATAATCTGTTAATTGTTCTCTGACCAAGAACGAAGTTTGCCATCACCAATTATGATTTCTTATGCACCTTTACTTGTGATTACCTTATACTTGTTTCAAGTTGAGTTATAAGAGGTTGTTTACTATAATGTCTTGTGTGAATGAATATGATGCTTCTTGTCCGTATTTTATTTATCGACTCTTCACTCCATAAACATGTGGTCCTGTCTATCGAGTTCAGTTTCGCTTGGGGACAAGCGAAGTCTAAGCTTGGGGGGAGTTGATACGTCCAATTTGCATCACTATTTTATATCATAATTTGCTGTTATTCATTGATATATTTCATATTGGGACACAATACTTATGTTATTTCATCTATTTTGCATGTTTCATCATCATTGGAGGATCAAGCACGGAGCCGAGATTACGCTAGAAAAAGCACCGTCGAACGCAATATTTCGGAAGATCAAGCTGTGGAAGGAAATTATACCAAAAATCATATTTTTCAAGATGACGAAGGAAGCCGGAAGGAGGGGCCGGGAGGACCCGGGGTGGGCCCACACCCTAGGGCGGCGCGGCCCATGCCTCGGCCGCGCCGCCATGTGGTTTGGGGGGCCCATGACCCCTTTCGCCTCCTTTTCTTCGCGAAATCCTTCGTCCCGAAAACCTAAGCCACGAGAGGGTACCTTGCGAAGAGTTACGGCCGCCTCGCGGGCGGAGAACACCGGAGAGAAAAGAGCTCTCCGGCGGGCGAGGAATCCGGCGGGGAAATTCCCTCCGGGAGGGGAAATCGACGCCATCGTCACCGTCATCGAGCTGGACATCATCTCCACCACCATCATCATCATCTCCACCATCATCACCGCCGTCTCCACCGCTGGACACCGTCACCGCCGTAGCAATTTGGGTTTGATCTTGATTGTTTGATAGGGGAAACTCTCCCGGTATCGATCTCTACTTGTTGTTGATGCTATTGAGTGAAACCATTGAACCAAGTTTATGTTTAGATTGTTATTCATCATCATATCACCTCTGATCATGTTCCATAAGATGTCTCGTGAGTAGTTCGTTTAGTTCTTGAGGACATGGGTGAAGTCTAAATGTTAGTAGTGAACTATGGTTGAGTAATATTCAATGGTGTGATGTTTAAGTTGTGGTGTTATTCTTCTAGTGGTGTCATGTGAACGTCGACTACATGACACTTCACCATTTATGGGCCTAGGGGAATGCATCTTGTATTCATTTGCTAATTGCGGGGTTGCCGGAGTGACGAAACCTAAACCCCGGTTGGTATATCGATGCGGGGAGGGATAGCAGGATCTCAGAGTTTAAGGCTGTGGTTAGATTTATTCTTAATTACTTTCTTGTAGTTGCGGATGCTTGCAAGGGGTATAATCACAAGTATGTATTAGTCCTAGGAAGGGTGGTACATTAGCATAGGTTCACCCACACAACACTTATCATAACAATGAAGATTATTTAGCCGTATGTAGCGAAAGCACTAGACTAAAATCCCGTGTGTCCTCGAGAACGTTTGGTCATTATAAGTAAACAAACCGGCTTGTCCTTTGTGCTAAAAAGGATTGGGCCACTCGCTACAATTGTTACTCTCGCACTTTACTTACTCGTACTTTATTCAACTGTTACATCAAAACCCCTAAATACTTGTATGTGAGCATTTACAGTGAATCCTTCATCGAAACTGCTTGTCAACACCTTCTGCTCCTCGTTGGGATCGACATTCTTACTTATCGAAGATACTACGATACACCCCCTATACTTGTGGGTCATCAGTACACTAATAATGTTAATGATGGTGGGGAGATTAAAGTACCGATACCTAGTAAGCTCCTAGGGATGCATGAAGCTCTAGAAAATAACTATGCTTGGCTTGTTCCTAAAAATTTGTTTGATGAGAATAGTAAGCCTAAAAGCGTACAAAGAGGAGTTACTTATATAGACCAGATACAATGCATTGTTGAGGAAACTCCCGACACCCCTGGTAAGAATGTTGATGCTTCATCTCTTGATAATACTTGATACACACTTTCTGCGCCTAGCTGAAAGGCGTTAAAGAAAAGCGCTTATGGGAGACAACCCATTGTTTTACTTCTGCACTTTTATTTTATATTTGAGTATTGGAAGTTGTTAATACTGTAGCAACCTCTCCTTATCTTTATTTTATTGCATTGTTGTGCCAAGTAAAGTCTTTGATAGTAAAGATGATACTAGATTTGGATTACTGCATAGAAACAGATTTCTTGCTGTCACGAATTTGAGTAGTATTCTCTGTAGGTAACTCAGAAAAATCTGCCAATTTACGTGAGGGATCATCAGATATGTACGCAACTTTCATTCAATTTGAGCATTTTCATCTGAGCGAGTTAAGTGCCCCAGAAAAATTCGTCTTTACGGACTATTCTGTTTTGACAGATTCTGCCTTTTATTTCGCATTGCCTGTTTTGCTATGTTTGATGGATTTCTTTGTTCCATTAACTTTCAGTAGCTTTGTGCAATGTACAGAAGTGTTAAGAATGATTATGTCACATCTAAACATGTGAATTTTTGATTATGCACTAACCCTCTAATGAGTTTGTTTCGAGTTTGGTGTGGAGGAAGTTTTCAAGGGTCAAGAGAGGAGGATGATACAATATGATCAAGGAGAGTGAAAGCTCTAAGCTTGGGGATGCCCCCGTGATTCGTCCCTGCATATTTCAAGAAGACTCAAGCATCTAAGCTTGGGGATGCCCAAGGCATCCCCTTCTTCATCGACAAATTATCAGGTCACCTCTAGTGAAACTATATTTTTATTCCGTCACATCTTATGTGCTTTGCTTGGAGCGTCTTTATGTTCTTGTTTTTTGTTTTTGATTGAATAAAATTGGATCCTAGCATTCTTTGTGTGGGAGAGAGACACGCTCCGCTGTTGCATATGAACACATGTGTTCTTAGCTTTATCCTTAATGTTCATGGCGAAGGTTGAAACTGCTTCGTTAATTGTTATATGGTTGGAAACGGAAAATGCTACATGTGGTAATTGGTATAATGTCTTGAATAATTTGATACTTGGCAATTGTTGTGCTCATATAGATCATGTTTAAGCTCTTGCATCATATACTTTGCACCTATTAATGAAGAACTACATAGAGCTTGTTAAAATTTGGTTTGCATGATTGGTCTCTCTAGAGTCTAGATATTTTATGGTGAGGTGTTTGAACAACAAGGAAGACAGTGTAGAGTCTTATAATGCTTGCAATATGTTTTTATGTAAGTTTTGCTGTACCGGTTCATACTTGTGTTTGCTTCAAACAACCTTACTAGCCTAAGCCTTGTATTGAGAGGGAATACTTCTCGTGCATTCAAAATCCTTGAGCCAAAAACTATGCCATTTGTGTCCACCATACCTACCTACTACATGGTATTTCTTCGCCATTCCAAAGTAAATTACTTGAGTGCTACCTTTAAAATTCCATTCTTTGTCTTTGCAATATATAGCTCATGGGAAATAGCTTAAAAACTATTGTGGTATTGAATATGTACTTATGTATCTTATTTCTCAATAAGTTGCTTGTTGAGCGGTAACCATGTTTCTGGGGACGCCATCAACTATTACCTTTGTTGAATATCATGTGAGTTGCTATGCATATTCGTCTTGTCTGAAGTAAGGGTGATTTATCATGATCAATGGTTTGAGTATGCATATTGTTAGAGAAGAACATTGGGCCGCTAACTAAAGCCATGAACCATGGTGGAAGTTTCAGTTTGCACACTAATCCTCAATCTCTTATGAGAATATTATCTATTGTTGAATGCTTATGCATTAAAGAGGAGTCCATTATCTGTTGTCTATGTTGTCCCGGTATGGATGTCTAAGTTGAGAATAATCAAAAGCGAGAAATCCAATGCGAACTTTCTCCTTAGACCTTTGTACAGGCGGCATAGAGGTACCCCTTTGTGACACTTGGTTGAAACATATGCTATGCAATGATAATCCATGTAAATCCAAGCTAATTAGGACAAGATGCGAGCACTATTGGTAATCTATGCATGAGGCTTGCAACTTATAGGATGTCTTATACATAACACATATGCTTTATTACTACCGTTGACAAAATTGTTTCTATGTTTTCAAAATAAAAGCTCTAGCACAAAAATAGTAATCCATGCTTCCCTCTGCGAAGGGCCATTCTTCTTCTTTTATGTTGAGTCAGTTTACCTACTTCCTTCCATCTTAGAAGCAAACACTTGTGTCAACTGTGCATTGATTCTTACATGTTTACCTATTGCACTTGTTATATTGCTTTATGTTGACAATTATCCATGAGATATACATGTTGAAGTTGAAAGCAACCGCTGAAACTTATATCTTCCTTTGTGTTGCTTCAAAGCTTTCTACTATGAATTTATTGCTTTATGAGTTAACTCTTATGCAAGTCTTATTGATGCTTGTCTCGAAAGTACTATTCATGAAAAGTCTTTGCTATATGGTTCAATTGTTTACTCATTGTCTTTACCATTGCTTCGAATCGCTGCATTCATCTCATGTGCTTTACAATAGTATTGATCAAGATTATGATAGCATGTCACTTCAGAAATTATCTTTGTTATCGTTTACCTACTCGAGGACGAGTAGGAACTAAGCTTGGGGATGCTTGATACGTCTCAAACGTATCTATAATTTCTTATGTTCCATGCTACTTTATTGATGATACTCACATGTTTTATACACACTTTACATCATTTATATGCATTTTCCGGCACTAACCTATTGACAAGATGCCGAAGAGCCAGTTGTTGTTTTCTGCTGTTTTTGGTTTCCGAAATCCTACAAAGAAAATATTCTCGGAATTGGACGAAATCAACGCCCAGGGTCTTATTTTTCCACGAAGCTTCCAGAAGACCGAAGGGGATACGAAGTGGGGCGACGAGGCGCCGCCACACTAGGGCCGCGCGGCCTAGGGGGGCCGCGCTGCCCTGTTGTGTGGGGCCCTCGCGCCGCCTCCGACTCTGCCCTTCCGCCTATAAAAAGCCTTCGTCGAGAAAACCCCAGTACCGAGAGCCACGATACGGAAAACCTTCCAGAGACGCCGCTGATATGCGTACAGCACACGTCCGTTGGGAACCCCAAGAGGAAGGTGTGATGCGTACAGCGGCAAGTTTTCCCTCAGTAAGAAACCAAGGTTTATCGAACCAGTAGGAGCCAAGAAGCACGTTGAAGGTTGATGGCGGCGAGATGTAGTGCGGCGCAACACCGGGGATTCCGGCGCCAACGTGGAACCTGCACAACACAACCAAAGTACTTTGCCCCAACGAAACGAGTGAGGTTGTCAATCTCACCGGACTTGTCTGTAACAAAGGATTAGATGTATAGTGTGGATGATGATTGTTTGCGGAAAACAGTAGAACAAGTATTGCGGTAGATTGTATTCGATTAAAAGAATGGACCGGGGTCCACGAGTTCACTAGAGGTGTCTCTCCCATAAGATAAATAGCATGTTGGGTGAACAAATTACGGTTGGGCAATTGACAAGTAGAGAGGGCATGACAATGCACATACATGATATGATGAGTATTGTGAGATTTAATTGGGCATTACGACAAAGTACATAGACCGCTATCCGAGCATGCATCTATGCCTAAAAAGTCCACCTTCAGGTTATCATCCGAACCCCTTCCAGTATTAAGTTGCAAACAACAGACAATTGCATTAAGTATGGTGCGTAATGTAATCAATAACTACATCCTCAGACATAGCATCAATGTTTAATCCTGTCACTGTCCCAGATTTAATGGAGGCATGAACCCACTATCGAGCATAAATACTCCCTCTTGGAGTTAAGAGTAAAAAACTTGGCCAGAGCCTCTACTAATAACGGAGAGCATGCAAGATCATAAACAACATATAGGTAATAGATTGATAATCAACATAACATAGTATTCTCTATCCATCGGATCCCAACAAACACAACATATAGCATTACAGATAGATGATCTTATCATGTTAGGCAGCTCATAAGACCCGACAATGAAGCACAATTAGGAGAAGACGACCATCTAGCTACTGCTATGGACCCATAGTTCAGGGGTGAACTACTCACTCATCACTCCGGAGGCGACCATGGCGGTGAAGAGTCCTCCGGGAGATGATTCCCCTCTCGGCGAGGTGCCGGAGGCGATCTCCTGAATCCCCGAGATGGGATTAGCGGCGGCGGCGTCTCCGGAAGGTTTTCCGTATCGTGGCTCTCGGTGCGGGGGTTTCGCGACGAAGACTATATGTAGGCGGAGGAGATAGGTCGAGGGCGTCACGGGGCCCCACACGCTAGGGCCGCGCGGGCCCCCGGGCCGCGCCGCCCTAGTGTGGCGGCGCCCGTGGCCCCACTTCGTCTCTCCTTCGGTCTTCCGGAAGCTTCGTGGCAAAATAGGCCCCCGGGTGTTGATTTCGTCCAATTCCGAGAATATTTCCTTACTAGGATTTCGAAACCAAAAACAGCGAAAACAACAGAATCGGCTCTTCGGCATCTCGTTAATAGGTTAGTGCCGGAAAATGCATAAATATGACATAAAGTATGCATAAAACATGTAGATATCATCAATAATGTGGCATGGAACATAAGAAATTATCGATACGTCGGAGACGTATCGGCATCCCCAAGCTTAGTTTACTGCTCGTCCCGAGCAGGTAAACGATAACAAAGATAATTTACGGAGTGACATGCCATCATAACCTTGATCATACTATTGTAAGCATATGTAATGAATGCAGCGATCAAAACAATGGTAATGACATGAGTAAACAAATGAATTATATAGCAAAGACTTTTCATGAATAGTACTTTCAAGACAAGCATCAATAAGTCTTGCATAAGAGTTAACTCATAAAGCAACAATTCAAAGTAAAGGCATTGAAGCAACACAAAGGAAGATTAAGTTTCAGCGGTTGCTTTCAACTTGTATAATGTATATCTCATGGATAGTTGTCAATGCAAAGTAATATAACAAGTGCAATATGCAAGTATGTAGGAATCAATGCACAGTTCACACAAGTGTTTGCTTCTTGAGGTGGAGAGAAATAGGTGAACTGACTCAACATAAAAGTAAAAGAATGGCCCTTCGCAGAGGGAAGCATTGATTGCTATATTTGTGCTAGAGCTTTGGTTTTGAAAACATATAGAGAGCATAAAAGTAAAATTTTCAGAGGTGTTTGTTGTTGTCAACGAATGGTAGTGGGCACTCTAACCCCCTTGCCAGACAAACCTTCAAAGAGCGGCTCCCATTTTATTTTATTTTTGTGTGGCACTCCTTCCAACCTTTCTTTCACAAACCATGGCTAACCGAATCCTCGGGTGCTCGCCAACAATCTCATACCATGAAGGAGTGCCTTTTTATTTTAGTTTTATTATGATGACACTCCTCCCCACCTTTGCTTTCTCAAGCCATGGCTAACCGAATCCTTCGGGTTTCGTCCAACAATCACATACCATGGAGGAGTGTCTATTTTTGTTAATTAATTTGGGACTGGGGAATCCCATTGCCAGCTCTTTTGCAAAATTATTGGATAAGCGGATGAAGCCACTAGTCCATTGGTGAAAGTTGCCCAATCAAGATTGAAAGATAAACACCACATACTTCCTCATGAGCTATAAAACATTGACACAAATCAGAGGTGATAAATTTTGAATTGTTTAAAGGTAGCACTCAAGCAATTTACTTTGGAATGGCGGAGAAATACCATGTAGTAGGTAGGTATGATGGACACAAATGGCATAGTAGTTGGCTCAAGGATTTTGGATGCATGAGAAGTATTCTCTCTCGATACAAGGTTTAGGCTAGCAAGGTTATTTGAAACAAACACAAGGATGAACCGGTGCAGCAAAACTCACATAAAAGACATATTGTAAACATTATAAGACTCTACACCGTCTTCCTTGTTGTTCAAACTCAATACTAGAAATTATCTAGACCTTAGAGAGACCAATTATGCAAACCAAATTTTAGCAAGCTCTATGTATTTCTTCATTAATGGGTGCAAAGTATATGATGCAAGAGCTTAAACATGAGCACAACAATTGCCAAGTATCACATTATCCAAGACATTTTACCAATTACTACATGTATCATTTTCCGATTCCAACCATATAACAAATTAACGAAGCAAATTCAACCTTCGCCATGAATATTATGAGTAAAGCCTAAGGACATATTTGTCCATATGCAACAGCGGAGCGTGTCTCTCTCCCACACAAAGAATGCTAGGATCCATTTTATTCAAACAAAACAAAAACAAAAACAACCCGACGCTCCAAGCAAAGTACATAAGATGTGATGGAATAAAAATATAGTTTCACTAGAGGAACCTGATAATGTTGTCGATGAAGAAGGGATGCCTTGGGCATCCCCAAGCTTAGGCACTTGAGTCTTCTTGAAATATGCAGGGGTTAACCACCGGGGCATCCCCAAGCTTAGAGCTTTCACTCTCCTTGATCATATTGTATCATCTCCCTCTCTTGATCCTTGAAAACTTCCTCCACACCAAACTCAAAACAACTCATTAGAGGGTTAGTGCACAATTAAAATTTACATGTTCAGAGGTGACATAATCATTCTTAACACTTCTGGACATTGCACAAAGCTACTGAAAGTTAATGGAATCGAAAAATCCATCAAGCATAGCAAAACAGGCAATGCGAAATAAAAGGCAGAATCTGTCAAAACAGAACAGTTTGCAAAGACGAATTTCTAAGAGGAACCAGACTTGCTCAAATGAAAATGCTCAAATTGAATGAAAGTTGCGTACATATCTGAGGATCACTTACGTAAATTGGCATAATTTTCTGAGTTACCTACAGATAATTAGGCACAGATTCGTGACAGCAAATAAATGCTGTTCTACGCGCAGTAATCCAAATCTAGTATGAACCTTACTATCAACGACTTTACTTGGCACAACAATGCACAAAACTAAGATAAGGAGAGGTTGCTACAGTAGTAACAACTTCCAAGACTCAAATATAAAATAAAAGTACTGTACTAAAATCATGGGTTGTCTCCCATAAGCGCTTTTCTTTAACGCCTTTCAGCTAGGCGCAGAAAGTGTGTATCAAGTGTTATCAAGAGATGATGCATCTACAGCGGGGTTTGGAGTTTTCTCAACTATGCATTATATCTTATCTATGTAAGTTTCAGAGGCTCCCTTTTCATTACCCTTAGGCTTGCTACTCTCATCAAACAAATCTTCAGGAACAATCCAATCAAAATTCTTTTCTAGTGCCTCGCACATTCCCAAGAGCTTGCAAGGTATTGATGTTTTAATATCCCCCTCATAATTAACTTTATTAGTGTACTTTTGTCTATCTTTTTCCATCTTTTCAAGGGTGCTAGCAAAGTTTGTATAAGAGCCAAGCATATTATATTTAGTAAAGACCTTTCTAGCTTATCTTGCTACATCACCAAATTCTTTAAGAAAAGTTTCTAGGACAAAATCTTTCTTCTCTCCTTCTTCCATATCACTTAGTGTAAGGAACATATGCTGCATTACGGGGTTGAGATTAACAAATCTAGCTTCTAACCTGTGTACTAAAGAGGCAGCAGCAATTTCATAATTAGGAGCAAGTTCGACCAGGTGTCTATCTTCAAAATCTTCAACCGTACTAATATGAGTGAAAAAATCTTCTATATTATCTTTCCCGAGGATAGACCCTCGGCCTACCGGTACATCCTTAAGAATAAACTTAGGAGGAAACATGATGAAATAAGTAAAGTAAATGCAAGTAACTAATTTTTTTGTGTTTTTAATATAGAGTATGCAAACAAGACAGCAAATAAAGTAAAACTAGCAACTAATTTTTTTGTATTTTGATTTAGTGCAGCAAACAAAGTAGTAAATAAAGCAAGACAAAAACAAAGTAAAGAGATTGGAGGTGGAGACTCCCCTTGCAGCGTGTCTTGATCTCCCCGGCAACGGCGCCAGAAAAAGAGCTTGATACGCGTACAGCACGCGTCCGTTGGGAACCCCAAGAGGAAGGTGTGATGCGTACAGCGGCAAGTTTTCCCTCGCAAGAAACCAAGGTTTATCGAACCAGTAGGAGCCAAGAAGCACGTTGAAGGTTGATGGCGGCGAGATGTAGTGCGGCGCAACACCAGGGATTCCGGCGCCAACGTGGAACCTGCACAACACAACCAAAGTACTTTGCCCCAACGAAACAGTGGGGTTGTCAATCTCACCAGCTTGTTGTAACAAAGGATTAGATGTATACTGTGGATGATGATTGTTTGCAGAAAACAGTAGAACAAGTATTGCAATAGATTGTATTCGATTGAAAGAATGGACCGGGGTCCACAGTTCACTAGAGGTGTCTCTCCCATAGGATAAATAGCATGTTGGGTGAACAAATTACAGTTGGGCAATTGACAAATAGAGTGGGCATGACAATGCACATACATGATATGATGAGTATTGTGAGATTTAATTGGGCATTACGACAAAATACATAGACCGCTATCCAGCATGCATCTATGCCTAAAAAGTCCACCTTCAGGTTATCATCCGAACCCCTTCCAGTATTAAGTTGCAAACAACGAGACAATTGCATTAAGTATGCTGCGTAATGTAATCAATAACTACATCCTCGGACATAGCATCAATGTTTTATCCCTAGTGGCAACAAGCACATCCACAACCTTAGAACTTTCTGTCACTTGTCCCGGATTTAATGGAGGTATGAACCCACTATCGAGCATAAATACTCCCTCTTGGAGTTAAGAGTAAAAACTTGGCCGAGCCTCTACTAATAACGGAGAGCATGCAAGATCATAAACAACACATATGTAATAGATTGATAATCAACATAACATAGTATTCTCTATCCATCAGATCCCAACAAACACAACATATAGCATTACAGATAGATGATCTTGATCATGTAAGGCAGCTCACAAGACCCGACAATGAAGCACAATTAGGAGAAGATGACCATCTAGCTACTGCTATGGACCCATAGTCCAGGGGTGAACTACTCACTCATCACTCCGGAGGTGACCATGGCGGTGAAGAGTCCTCCGGGAGATGATTCCCCTCTCCGGCAGGGTGCCGGAGGCGATCTCCTGAATCCCCCGAGATGGGATTGGCGGCGGCGGCGTCTCTGGAAGGTTTTCCGTATTGTCTCTTGGTACTGGGGGTTTCGCGACGAAGACTATATGTAGGCGGAGGAGATAGGTCAGGGGGCGTCACGGGGGCCCCACACGCTAGGGCCGCGCAGGCCCCCCCCCCTGGGCCGCGCCGCCCTAGTGTGGCGGTGCCCCGTGGCCTCACTTCGTCTCTCCTTCGGTCTTCTGGAAGCTTCGTGGCAAAATAGGCCCCTGGGCGTTGATTTCGTCCAATTCCGAGAATATTTCCTTACTAGGATTTCTGAAACCAAAAACAGCAGAAAACAAGAATCGGCTCTTCGGCATCCCGTTAATAGGTTAGTGCCGGAAAATGCATAAATATGACATAAAGTATGCATAAAATATGTAGATATCATCAATAATGTGGCATGGAACATAAGAAATTATCGATACGTCGGAGACGTATCAGCCGTCGCCGCCAATCCCATCTTGGGGGATTCAGGAGATCGCCTCCGGCACCCTGCCGGAGAGGGGAATCATCTCCCGGAGGACTCTTCATCACCATGATCGCCTCCGGATTGATGTGTGAGTAGTTCACCCCTGGACTATGGGTCCATAGCAATAGCTAGATGGTTGTCTTCTCCTCATGTGCTATCATTGTTCGATCTTGTGAGCTGCCTAACATGATCAAGATCATCTATTTGTAATGCTACATGTTGTGTTTGTTGGGATCCGATGAATATGGAATACTATGTCATGTTGATTATCAATCTATCATATATGTGTTTTTTATGATCTTGCATGCTCTCCGTTGCTAGTAGAGGCTCTGGCTAAGTTGATATTTGTGACTCCAAGAGGGAGTATTTATGCTCGATAGTGGGTTCATGCTTCCATTGAATCTAGGACAGTGACAGAAAGTTCTAAGGTTGTGGATGTGCTGTTGCCACTAGGGATAAAACATCAATGCTTTTGTCTAAGGATATTTGTGTTGATTACATTACGCACCATATTTAATGCAATTGTCTGTTGTTTGCAACTTAATACTGGAAGGGGTGCGGATGCTAACCTGAAGGTGGACTTTTTAGGCATAGATGCATGCTGGATAGCGGTCTATGTACTTTGTCGTAATGCCCAATTGAATTTCATACTACTCATCATGATATGTATGTGCATTGTTATGCCCTCTCTATTTGTCAATTGCCCAACTGTAATTTGTTCACCCAACATGCTATTTCTTATTGGAGAGACACCACTAGTGAACTGTGGACCCCGGTCCATTCTTTTACATCGAATACAATCTACTGCAAACATTGTTCTTACTGTTCTTCGCAAACAACATCTTCCACACTATACATCTAATCCTTTGTTACAGCAAGCCGGTGAGATTGACAACCTCACTGTTACGTTGGGGCAAAGTACTTTGATTGTGTTGTGCAGGTTCCACGTTGGCGCCGGAATCCCTGGTGTTGCGCCGCACTACACTCCGCCACCAACAACCTTCACGTGCTTCTTGACTCCTACTGGTTCGATAACCTTGGTTTCTTACTGAGGGAAAACTTGCTGTTGTACGCATCACACCTTCCTCTTGGGGTTCCCAACGGACATGTGCTTCACGCGTATCAAGGTGCTCACCTAAACAAACTCAAATTTTTGGATACCTTCGATTCAGATTACGGGATGAAGTATAGTACTTCCTCTGTCCATGAATACAAAACCGAATCGTTTTTCCTATCAAACTTTCACTAATGATTTAGTCAACCAAATATAAGTTATATATCATTCAAAATTATACATGGAAACTTTATTAAAATGTGCATCTGATGATATAGTTTGAATGACATGCAACTCATATTTAATTGAACCAGTTATTAATCAATGTTTGCATTGAAAAATAAAGTGGTCTTGTATTAAGAATAGAGGGATTAGCTTTTTCATAACATACCATAGGTTTATATCAAATTAAGAAGTATGTGCTTGGAAAGATCACTTCTAGCAAGACTAAGATACTTCAGTAGATTCTTTGTTTACCGGACCAACTATTTATCTTCGTGGTATGTATCATCGAATAAGAATAGGCCAGAGCTAAGGTTTCACCTGCAATTGTGTACAAACATCGAGATATAAAAAATACAATAAAACATCTTCGGTAATAAAATTATGTAACATGGATATATGTGGGTGATGCCTCCTTTGGTCCCCATAGACTACAATCATAGTAATCACGGATTCAAGTTTCCAACCAAGTACCATACTCACACTGCGAGAATACACAGTTATTAGAAATAAACAAAACAAAGCATTAGATTATGTGGCATCACCGTTACTTCCGAGATAATCATATTAAAATATTGGAATCCCCTATACTGTCAATAGAGTTTCATGTGTAGCGTGCAAATCTCTTCTACAATGTATTTTTTGGGGTCTTGGGTTATAGGAAAGTCCTATGATCAAGGCAAAGACATATACAAATACATGCTCCATAAAATAATAGATTACACCAAGAAACCGATGTAGAAGTGTATGTGTGTCGCGAGGCTAGGCCTCAACCCTCAGCCCATGAAAATAATTATGCACACATGATTAGACAAACAAGCATAAACATTGAATATAAATATGAATAGATGAATATGATGTCGCAGATCATGAAAGAATCAATGGTACAAGTATAAGATGGATAGATAGTGATGATACTCATGGTAGAGCTTCGGCATCGAGGAATGGATGGGGCGCTCTCTCTGGCAGCTGCAGTGTGATCTATTACTATAGCCAGTGGACGAGCATAGGATTCCAGTGGTGCCCTTAAAAAGTTGCTCGGTTTGACGGTGCGGAGACACCGCCCACTTGGTACGAAGGGACATTACGGTCGGCACCCACAATACCCCTCATTTTCTAACTCTTGTTTCACATTTTTTGTTGTCTTTTTGAATCATCAAAACATCCATTTCTTCAAGGAAACAAAATATCAAAGATATTTGCACATCTATGCAATAATTAGTAATTAGTGGTAAGTATACATAATATTTTCATCAAGAATCCACGTTTAATCAAAGATAAAATGAGTGTGAAAACCACTCATCAAATAGTCATTATTGAGGTGGATCCTTAGATATTGTCGGGGTTTGGCCAGAATCGAGGCGGCGTGGCAGAATTTGACTGGATTCCAGGGAGTCCGGCGCCAATCTAGTGACTGTTGATCTGGAAATTTCCTCCTGCCAACCATCATGTGGTTTACACCTTACTATAAAAAAAATCCCCCGGTACTACAGATGTGAGGTCGAGCAACTCGTTTTGTAGTTCACCTTAAAAAATCGAGTTAACCTAACATACGGGATAATGTAAACTTTTTTTAACTGCAAAATAGCGGTTACATTATAGTTTTGCCTCTTGTGCGGTATTTGGTTGAGTTACTCTAAAGCATTGTATATTTTCCAGTGAGGAGGAATACGAGGAAAAGGAGTATCCACATAAGATCTTTTATATTGCAAAAAATTGAAGAAAAAAAATGTTAGGTGTGAGATTTAGAGTTTCCTTTGTTTGATGCGAAACGTTAACATGGCGATATTTAGGCATGCCAAGATCTTTGCACAACTGACCATATATCAAAAGAAAACACTAGTACAAAACGGGCTTTTAAAGACATCCATCGCACTCTGAAAGCTCTTTCCGTGTAGGGTACGAAAGATCGCTCACGCCCCTTCCCCAAAAAACGACCGTATTCCCATAACCTAGGTAGAATCCTATGAGGAGACATTGCACACGGAAATCATAAAATGAACGTCACTAAACTATCTCACATGGTTAAATCATGTAAAACTGTAAGAACATATCAAAATCACTGTAAATGTTTCTGCATTAGTAAACCATGTGCATTATATTAGCTGCGGTTTACAAATGTTTTCTATTTTGTTTTTTTGGTGACATCTCAGATGGGCGGGAAACATTACACGTGTGTAGTGTGTTCCCGTCAAGTTGCCTCCTGTGTTTTCATTCAAAGAATGTAGCATATTTGCCTCCTCCAGAATGACATGCGTTATATAAATATCTTCGCTCCCACCCTCCTAGAACATAATAGCTCTTCGACTGATACAAGCTCTGATATGGCGTGAAGAACGCTGGACTCTCTTGCATGTGGTAGTTCCCGACGCCATAGCGTGTTGACCAGGTGTCTCTGGTTCGGGAGGAGAAGCACTCCCTCCTACCACCGGACCACGTCGGCGGCTCCTCCCCCTCGTACTCAGGTTGGTCCTCCTCGGACGAGGAGTATGAGGACATGGAGGATGACGTGGACTGGATGACATGGACTGGATGGAGTAGCAGATCTAAGAGCATATGGTGGTGGAGCTATCCTTCGAGTCTCTCCGTGAGGAGAAGGTCCGTGCTATGAAGGAGGTTGTCCGCACAGAGGCCTCTTCGCACAAACTTGTCCATTCAGGAGGTTGTCCTAAGTTTCCCATCGAAAGGTTCGACGAGATTGCGCATATTTGAAAATCCTCCGCGACGAGGTGCAAGGCCATAGAGGATGGGAAATCAAGCTCTCCGAAGGGCGGAGCCACCACCGTGACCGATGTCATCATCATCTTCTGTGACAACCAAGAGGACTTTTAGTGTGTAGTGAGTAGCTATTAATTAGCCAATGTATATTGCATAGTTATTAATGACTTTATAATGTGTTTAGTTAGCGATCTTTCGTAATATGTAGCTAGGGAACCATGTTTGACTGGAGCCCATCCGATACTCCGATCTATGCCCACATATTATTAATATGTTCTTCGGTTATTAGCTAAAGAATCATATCTCGCACAAGTTATATTCTATATTTTGGGAAAAAAATCTGATTAACTGAGTAGTTATAGGCCGAACATTCCAAACTGGTTGTCCGGCGAAACACACACGGTTCGCCGAATCACCGCACACCATTGTTTATTGGTTGCACACACGCTTATGATAAAAAAATTTGAACGCTTATGATAACAAGAATCGTTTGTGATTATATAGATTAGTTGTTACATGGAAATTAAAAACTAGCCTACTATTCGATGCGCTTGAATTTGCGCCCGCGGCTTATTCTTCTTCTTGGACTGCCCTTTCGCGTCTAATCGATATCTTGGCCACCCTTCTTGCTGATGAGTTTTGGCTTCTCTTCTTCCGCCTCCTCCCCGCTGTCGTATTTTCTATCTTCATCTTGATCGTCATCAGCTCCTCGATAAGTTTGTCCGGAATAATGCGAACATTTTCTAGAACTGAACAACATGTCATAAGGTCCATTACACACATTTTAGGGCATGGAAACATATGCGAAGACAATCCATCACAAATGTTCGGTAGATGAAAAATTGTGTGGGATAATATGACCAATTAGGGCCTATAAAAATAGCCCTACCAACTATGATGTAGTATATATGTGGACCAACAATGAGACCACTCTACTCAAGAGCCGCCTCATCCCTTTAGGACTACAATACATATGCTCTCTAGACAATTCACTTGGTTGGTAAGGCAGAAGCAAAGGCTAGCTTCTAGAGGCCTTTGGCACTACGATCCCGATGACCTCACTGGCGATATTTTCCGCCGTGGAATCGTGACTATCTATGCAGTCGAATGTTAGGGGTGCCGGCGATACTGCCGATCAAACCGGGCTTATCCTCGCTGTAATATCCTAGGCTTAGAGGCCACGAATAGATGGAACACAAAAGTGTGCATTTCATTCATGCATGTGAAATTCGGGGAAATTTTGAACTTTTTTATAGAACTTGTCAAAGTGATTGAAGTTCCACCTAGCTGATGATTTAGAACTAGTTTATCATGCTGAGTGTTACAACTTTGATATGACGTTTGGTAAACTTCTATTATTAGGAGGGTAGAATTAAGACTCGTAAATAAAAGTGAACAACACATCACACAAGAAAACAAAAAAAAAACTTGGTGCTTAACTTACCTTCTGTTACCATCATTCAACACATGTGTTGAACAATTCTATAGCACATGATCAATCAAGTAAAAACCCAACAAATATTATTCTTAGCTCATTTTATCCCATCAGAGCTCATCTCATCTTATCTTGGTCACCATCTGATCATCATCACTTGTAATTGACACTTGTCAATAATCAAGTAATTCCTAAGTGAATGAACCATTCTTGACCTTCCAAAACCTTGATCATCTTGAACCCTAATCCATGGAGTCTTTCTCTTTAAGGCTACCAATTCCAATCTTCCGAGGGAAGAGGCTTAGAGAGTCCAGTATATCCTAAACCCTGGAGTAAGAACCTATTTAGAAGTTGGTGAGATCAAACCTATCCCAAGTTGTCTAGTGTAATCTTGAAGAATAAGAATATACTGAAGTCTAGGAGAGAGCAATCGGTGCCTTCAACAGTGGTGTGCGCATGAAAGAACAGGGGGAAGAACTGGGTCGCAAAAAGCCAAAATCTATTGCTCAGTTGATGGACCTCACAAACCAATGTGCTGATGGAGAGGATATCGTGTACAACCGACGACGTTAAGACAAAGAGTATATGGATGGAAGGAGTTTTGACCGCAATGGTGACCGCAGAAGAAAGCGCAAGAATCGCAATTACAATGGAGTCAATGACCCCAAGATGACCGCGGATGGTTTTGCCGAAAGACGAGATGATGATAAGCGCAATCGAAGAGTGGCAATTGCAATCCACATTGTGCTAGATCCTTCGCAGGTGCGAGCAAGCCTGCCTGGCCACATAGTTTGAGATCTACCGCCTTCACACGGATATTGAGCGCTGCGAAGCTGTCCTTATTGCCTTGTTGGTGTCTTGGATTGCATAGTTTCTTTTGCGCAAGCCAAGAATTGCTGCCATGATGCCGTATGTGGTTTATTTCTGCTTCACCTTGTCTGCATCGAAAGCATGGTGGTCGGATCTAATAGTAGATGTTGTGGCTGCTTGGAGCTTCGAAAGTAATAAGGGTGGGTCATATGAGGACATGTTCGTCCTCTGCAGCCTGGTCGCATTGCCGACGATTAGAAGGGTAGCGGGGATTAGATCGAGAGATAGACTAATCGGGAATAACAAGTAGAAGCCTTAACCTAAAACACACGGGACACCCATCCTTTATAGGAGGACCAGCCACCACGTGCTGGACAAAACCGACTCCAAAATCTGTAGTACACAGCTAGGACTATTTGACTCATGTGACCCTATTTTTCTAATTTATTAATCATGCAGTATTGAACTGGACTCTAACACAACATTCCTACTTATCTTCAGAAATTTATGAAACCTGTAAATTGAAAATTCAATTCGGCTTCTGGGTGCGTATGGTTCCTCTACCAGAAAAATATATATGAAACGTGTAAATCGGAAATTCAATTCGGCTCCTGGGTGCGTATGGTTCCTCTACCAGAAAATTATATTTTGAAGTGTCGATAAATTTTGAAAAAAAATTGACATGTACATCTTCATAATATTTCATCAAGTTTCACGAAAAATCAATATTTTTTTGTGGTCTACGTAAAAAAGAGAAAATTTATCTTGTGAAAAGCATTATTTTTAGCACTGAATTTTATCTTTTTTACAGATGTCACATATAAGTCGATTTTTTATGAAACGACTTTTTGAGCACGTAGCACATGAAGATGTACGTGCGAATTTTTTATTTCAATTTTTTAAAATTCGAAATGTATGTAAAATGTATTTTAAAATAGAGAGAGCATATGATTCCAAGTTTCAAAACACCACTCTCCATGTAAATATGATTTTTGGAAATAAAGGCTACATTTGTCCGCACTCTGAATATATTACAGTATCATCTTTAGATGTACATCACGGCTAGCGTGTGCGTGTCAGATGGGCCTGTGCAAAACATCTTCTTGTTTGTTTACATGGAACTGGGAGCATGTTGGGACAGTCGGCAGGTTCCACGATCGTGTTGCAGAAAGAAGGTCGGGCCAGATCCCAGGTGTACTTTATGCTATGATACGAAAGTCAGGTTCCAGCCTAATTTTTTTAAAAAATGGATGCAATTTTGCTTTTGCCTCAATCTACTAATTAAGAAAAAATGCGTAACTACTTAACGGGAAAGCCAGGCTAAAACCGTTATAACAACACAGATGGACTACTCTTACAGCATCTAACTTCTACAACCACAAACTCTCAACACATTGTCCATCCCACCGGCTGAAAATGCATGAACTAAGATCTCGGAAACAACAACGCAAAGAGTTGAGAACTTTCTAGTATCAAACATTCGCGACTCCTTTCTTGTGGTGCCACTCTTATTGCTTTTGTTTCTCAGATACTCCTTCACCTTCTAAATTTTGTATCAGATACTCTTATCTTGTGATGCAGCATGGAGGATTCAGGGGACACCCCGACACGAGGGCGTGGCAAACATGTCGACTTAATTCGCTAGCTGGCTATAGCTAGCTGCACCGTGCAAGAGTATGTTCAGATTTCCGGCCAGGGGAGGAACTACTGCTACTACCCCATCTATCCCTCCCCGCCGTCCCTGGTAGTACGCGCGACAACGCATACGTTGGTGATTGTTGTGAAGATGGCGGAGAGGACCATGCCATTTCCGTGCAGCCATGAAGTGGTGCTAGATCGTCGGAGGGTGGAATGGGATGGGATCCCATTTTACCAACCATTTTAGCTGGAGAGTGGGCGTAATGAATACTCTGACACTTAATTCATTGCGTGCATCACGCAGGGTTCCACAGCTCCTAGTACTCATGTGGACATCAACTATGCTACTGCAGAACATCGTGTGGAATCGTTTTCGTTTGCAGCTTGCAGAAATGAACAAGAGGGGTTTCTGTAGCAACTTCTATTTTTGCATATTACAATTACATGTACGGAGTAGTTTTCTACGAAAAATTAGAATTTTTGCTACAATGTGATTTTTTTTTGCAATGTCAAGAGTTATTTATTCTTTCATTCATCCGATAGCACCGGAGCTCCAGCTCCAAAAACGATTAACAAAGGTGCCTAACATGGGCCATATGTTGAGCTGGTACGTGAGGCTCCAAGGTGAGAGAGAAGCGATTCCAAAAAACCAAGGGTTTGTCCCCCTTGTTGGTGATGTCATCGGCTCGCTCCGCCTCTGGTGGCCTAGGAGCCTTGGAGGCACGGTAGACCACGGCCCATCATCGGCGGGAGGGTTCTCATTCTTTGTTTAGATTGTTCTTCAGTGTATTCTTCGAGATGATAAGGCGGTGGTTGTATCTTGAAGTCATAATAAGGTTCTCCTCGCCTCGGTGGTACGTCTAGTGTCGGCTTCTTGAAAATACCGTTTAACTAATTACCAAAAAGATTTGTCATATCGGAGGGGACAAACTGAAAGTCATAAAGATAATGCACCACACAATTTTTGTTAAAGGGCATTCAATGATCAAGTGTTGAATAGATTCATCCCTATCGTAGAAATACAAGTTTTTTAACCTTGCCAATTTCTTTTAGCCAGATTATCTTTGGTTAAAATAACCTTACGGTGAAGAAACCACATAAATATTGTCTTTAAAGGTACTTTCAGCTTTCAAATATATTTCCGAAGATACTTTTCTTAATCATCTTATAAGTCGAGATACAAAGATTTGACAGTAAAGACACCGAAATTTATAAGACTCTGCACGAGCATATCTTTACCATTTGTCAACCGAACATGCATAAGGCGTTGGACTAACTCTAACCATTGTGCCACTTGTTGGATGTTAGAGTCCTTCGGAAAGTTACCTGCAGAGGACGATTTACTAAAATATCTGATACGCATCTTGTTTTCATTCAACTAAATTATAAAGAGACATGTAATGATGAGAAAAAGGAGTGTTTCCCAACCAATTATGCTCCTAAAATCTAGTATTCTTACCATCTCTAACTTTAAAGGAACTTCGTTTAAAAAATCTTCTTTCACTTTCGTCAAGCTTTTCCAGAATAGAGAGTCTAGCGGCTTTGCTGTCACTTCTGATAACCATTTTAGACTGAAGAGAATTGTTGCGAAGCAATTCTTGCCAAACCCCATCTTCATTTAAAAGTTTAAATAACCACTTACCTATCAAGCATTCATACCTCAATGTCAAGCCCGTCCTGATCCTTTGGGCGAAAAATACGCCCAAAATAATGTTCCTCTATTCTAAACTAGGGACAAACATAAATAAATTAACAATATTGCACACGAACCATCTCACTGATGTTTCTCTCTTCTTAGAACTGAGAAAGACTCCTTAATTAGCTACCAATTTATGCACTGAGAAGTTATTTTCTCGTGCATCTGTTTGTGTGAGCTAGTAGGTGAAAATGTAACTATTGTTTGATAAGTCTTCAAGCACGCGAGATCCAAACAAATATACCCACGTGATTTTGCAATAGAATATGTATGAACACACATTAGGCATTTGCGGTTCCATGTGAGTAAGCGTGTCTCATGTTTATTATTCAATCGCAATGGTTGCTATGGTTAATCTTGAACAATTCAAGGCGGAGAGAGACCAAGAGCTGGGTTGATTCGATATTTTGATTTGCGCTAAGGCCGTGGCCGGTGACCTGTGTGATGGAAGAAATCAAAGTGGTTTGGCAGCGGACTTCTTTTAAAATGAAGGCAAAAGCTTTGCGTCGTTAATTAATTATTTAGTAGAAAAGGATTGCCTAGTTTATTAACGAAAAACTAGGAAAAAATATATACAATGTCCCACATGTAGACTACTCACAAAGCATGAAAACCTCTTACCGCACCGCACGATCGATAAGACAACCATACCCACAATCACATCATCCCAACCCTCTCCCGCACCCCCCTCCCGAAACCCTAGAATACTCCTCCCGCCGCCGCTGCCGGTGGCGCCGCCAGGCAAAGGCCACGGGGCGTGACGGCGGCGGGCTTCCCCCGTGCGCGGATGGGACGGCGGCTGGGTACTCCCCTCGACGGCGGCAGCGGTAGACCTTCTGCCTCCCGTGTGATGGCGGGGCGGCGGTGGTCGGAGGAAGGAGGGGCGGCGGCGTGCTGCAGCCTCCCTTGCCTCACGTCGGTGGCACACCGGTGGTGGCTGGGTGGGACGGTTTGCGCCATCTCCTCTGCTTCTCGTCGGTGCGGGGTGGTGACCTTGGGTTTCTCCCGCGGTTCGAGGACGCCCGGGGCAGCAACCTCGGGTTCGACGGTGGAGGCGGCCTTCTTCTTCGTCGGAGGTGGTCGGCCGGGCTGGTAGTCCTGTGTGGGGATCATGGGATCTCACACGGGTTTCCGGCGATGGTGATCTAGTCCGGGGTGTCATGGCGGCCGGTGAAAACTCGAGCCTCGACCTCGGTCTAGGCGGATGATGGTGGCGTCGGTCGACGTTGTTACCTTGTCAAAGGCGTCATCTTTGCCCATCTTGGCACTACACTCGGTGAGTTCGGGAAGCGCGGCTGCCGGTGAAAACCGTGTTCCGACCTCGGTTGGCGGATGATGGCGACGTGTCGTGCCGCTACCTTCTTGAAGGCATCATCGACGCAATCTGCGGTTTCTCACTCGTGCTGCTCCGGGGGAAACCCTATATCTGGGTCTCTCGGATCGAACGATGGTGGCGCGCCTGATACGTCTCCGACATATCGATAATTTCTTATGTTCCATGCCACATTATTGATGATATCTACATGTTTTATGCATACTTTATGTCATATTTATGCATTTTCCGGCACTAACCTATTAACGAGATGCCGAAGAGCCGATTCTTGTTTTCTGCTGTTTTTGGTTTCAGAAATCCTAGTAAGGAAATATTCTCGGAATTGGACGAAATCAACGCCCAGGGGCCTATTTTGCCACGAAGCTTCCAGAAGACCGAAGAGGAGACGAAGTGGGGCCACGAGGTGGCCAAACACTAGGCCGGCGCGGCCCAGCCCTTGGCCGCGCCGACCTAGCATGTGGGGCCCTCGTGCGGCCCCCTGACCTGCCCTTCCGCCTACATATAGTCTTCGTCGCGAAACCCCCAGTACCGAGAGCCACGATACGGAAAACCTTCCAGAGACGCCGCCGCCGCCAACCCCATCTCGGGGGATTCAGGAGATCGCCTCCGGCACCCTGTCGGAGAGGGGAATCATCTCCCGGAGGACTCTTCACCGCCATGGTTGCCTCCGGAGTGATGAGTGAGTAGTTCACCCCTGGACTATGGGTCCATAGCAGTAGCTATATGGTCGTCTTCTCCTTATGTGCTTCATTGTCGGATCTTGTGAGCTGCCTAACATGATCAAGATCATCTATCTGTAATGCTATATGTTGTGTTTGTTGGAATCCGATGGATCGAGAATACTATGTTATGTTGATTATCAATCTATTACCTATGTGTTATTTATGATCTTGCATGCTCTCCGTTATTAGTAGAGGCTCTGGCCAAGTTTTTGCTAGTAACTCCAAGAGGGAGTATTTATGCTCGATAGTGGGTTCATGCCTCCATTAAATGCGGGACGAGTGACGAAAGTTCTAAGGTTGTGGATGTGCTATTGCCACTAGGGATAAAACATTGATGCTATGTCCAGAGGATGTAGTTATTGATTACATTACGCACCATAGTTAATGCAATTGTCTGTTGTTTGCAACTTAATACTTGGAAGGGGTTCGGATGATAACCTGAAGGTGGACTTTTTAGGCATAGATGCATGCTGGATAGCGGTCTATGTACTTTGTCGTAATGCCCAATTAAATCTCACAATACTCATCATATCATGTATGTGCATGGTCATGCCCTCTCTATTTGTCAATTGCCCAACTGTAATTTGTTCACCCAACATGCTATTTATCTTATGGGAGAGACACCTCTAGTGAACTGTGGACCCGGTCCATTCTTTACATCGAATACAATCTACTGCAATACTTGTTCTACTTGTTTTCTCGCAAACAATCATCATCCACACTATACATCTAATCCTTTGTTACAGACAAGCTGGTGAGATTGACAACCTCGCTGTTACGTTGGGACAAAGTACTTTGGTTGTGTTGTGCAGGTTCCACGTTGGCGCCGGAATCCCTGGTGTTGCGCCGCACTACATCTCGCCGCCATCAACCTTCAACGTGCTTCTTGGCTCCTACTGGTTCGATAAACCTTGGTTTCTTATCGAGGAAAACTTGCTGCTGTACGCATCACACCTTCCTCTTGGGGTTCCCAACGGTCGGGTGTCTGTACGCGTATCAAGACTGTTTTCACGGCGCCGTTGCTCGGGGAGATCAAGACACGCTGCAAGGGGAGTCTCCACAATCCAATCTCTTTACTTTGTTTTTGTCTTGCTTTATTTTATTTACTACTTTGTTTGCTGCATTATATCAAAACACAAAAAAATTAGTTGCTAGCTTTACTTTATTTACTGTCTTGTTTGCATACTCTATATTAAAAACACAAAAAAATTAGTTACTTGCATTTACTTTATCTAATTTGCTTTATTTACTATTGCTAAAATGGGTACTCCTGAAAATACTAAGTTGTGTGACTTCACAACCACGAATAATACTGATTTCTTATGCACACCTATTGCTCCACCTGCTATTACAGCAGAATTCTTTGAAATTAAACCTGCTTTACTAAATCTTGTTATGAGAGAGCAATTTTCTGGTGTTAGTTCCGATGATGCTTGCTGCCCATCTCAATAATTTTGTTGAATTGTGTGAAATGCAAAAGTATAAAGATGTAGATGGTGATATTATAAAATTAAAATTGTTCCCTTTCTCATTAAGAGGAAGAGCTAAAGATTGGTTGTTATCTCTGCCTAAGAATAGTATTGATTCATGGACTAAATGCAAGGATGCTTTTATTGGTAGATATTATCCCCTGCTAAAATTATATCTTTGAGGAGTAGCATAATGAATTTTAAACAATTGGATAATGAGCATGTTGCACAAGCTTGGGAAAGAATGAAATCTTTGGTTAAAAATTGCCCAACCCATGGACTGACTACTTGGATGATCATCCAAACCTTTTATGCAGGACTGAATTTTTATTCGCGGAACTGATGACCCACAAGTATAGGGGGTGTATCGTAGTATCTTCGATAAGTAAGAATGTCGATCCCAACGAGGAGCAGAAGGTGTTGACAAGCAGTTTCGATGAAGGATTCACTTGTAAATGCTCACGATACAAGTATTCGTGGGGTTTTGATGTAACAGATGAATAAAGTACGAGTAAGTAAAGTGCGAGATTAACAATTGCAGCGAGTGGCCTAATCCTTTTTAGCTCAAAG
>NC_061509.1:99882060-99978876 GCF_022539505.1 Lolium rigidum | reverse complement strand
ATCAATGTTGAGAGTGTCCACTAGTGAAAGTATGATCCCTAGGCCTTGTTTCCAATACTGCAAACACCGCTTATTTACTGTTATGTTGCATGTTTACTCGCTGCCATATTTTATTCAGATTGCTATTACCACTCATATACATACATACTACTTGTATTTCACTATCTCTTCGCCGAACTAGTGCACCTATACATCTGACAAGTGTATTAGGTGTGTTGGGGACACAAGAGACTTCTTGTATCGTGATTGCAGGGTTGCTTGAGAGGGATATATTTGACCTCTTCCTCCCTGAGTTCGATAACCTTGGGTGATCCACTTAAGGGAAAACTTGCTGCTGTTCTACAAACCTCTGCTCTTGGAGGCCCAATACTGTCTACAAGAATAGAAGCACCCGTAGACATCAAGCTATTTTCTGGCGCCGTTGCCGGGGAGGAATGGTAAAAGGTACTCACACTCCGGATCTCGGCTACTAAGCTATTTTCCGGCACCGTTGTAAGTACTCGAAGCTATTTCCTTTAGATCCCGCAATTGCATCTTTTGGTTTCTTGTTTACACTAGTTAGGCATAATGGAAAGTAACAATGAGCTTCTTATTCTATTTCCTGAGTTAAGACATGGATTGTTTGCTTGCGAAAATTAAAAAACCTATGGAATCTTATTTGCATGCTGGTAGCAATGATATTAGTATGAACGCTTTGAACACCATTGTTGTTAATGATATGGAAAATTCTAAGCTTGGGGAAGCTGGTTTTGATGAGCATGATATTTTTAGTCCCCCAAGCATTGAGGAGAAAATTTTCTTTGATGATACTTTGCCTCCTATTTATGATGATTATAATGATAGTGGTCTTTTGGTGCCGCCTACTATGGAGAGTAAATTTTATTATGATTATATTATGCCTCCTACACTTGATGAGAATAATAATGATAACTACTTTGTTGAATTTGCTCCCACTACAACTAATAAAATTGATTATGCTTATGTGGAGAGTAATAATTTTATGCATGTGGCTCATGACAAGAATGCGTTATGTGATAGTTATATTGTTGAGTTTGTTCATGATGCTACTGAACGTTATTATGAGAGAGGGAAACATGGTTATATGCATCTTAATAATATTAAGTTTCCCCTCTTTATGTTGAGAATCTTGAAATTGCGCTTGTGTTGCTTTTCTATGCTTACCACTTTGTTCTTCATGAATTTATTTGTGTACAAGATTACTTTTCATAGGAAGTGGGTTAGGCTTAAATGTGTTTTGAATTTGCTTCTTGATGTTCTCTTTTTTGCTTCATTGTCTATTTTCATGAGAGCATCATTAAAATTGCTGAGCCCATCTTAATGGCTATAAAGAAAGAACTTCTTGGGAGATAACCCATGTGTTTATTTTACTACAGCAATTTTTGTTTTGTTGAGTCTTGGAAGTTGTTTACCACTGTAGCAACCTCTCCTTATCATGTTTTTGTGCCAAGTAAGTTTCTATGGTAAAGTTGATGCTAGATTTGGATTACTGCGCAGAAACAGATTTGCTGTCTGTCACGATTTTGAGCAGAAGTCCCTGTAGGTAACTCAGAAAAATCTGCAAATTTACGTGTGTGATCCTCAGATATGTACGCAACTTTCATTAGTTTTGAGTTTTTCCATTTGAGCAAGTTAAGTGCCCCTGCCAGATTCATCTTTACGGACTGTTCTGTTTTTGACAGATTCTTCCTTTTATTTCGCATTGCCGCTTTTGCTTTGTTGAATGGGTTTCTTTGTTCCATTAACTTTCAGAAGTTTTGTGCAATGTCCAGAAGTGTTAAGAATGATTGTGCCACCTCCGAACATGTGAATTTTGATTATGCACTAACCCTCTAATGAGTTTGCTTGAAGTTTGGTGTGGAGGAAGTTTTCAAGGGTCAAGAGAGCAGGATGATATATGATCAAGAAGAGTGAAAAGTCTAAGCTTGGGGATGCCCAAGGCATCCCCTTCTTCATCAACTTATCAGGTTTCTTCTAGTGAAACTATATTTTTATTCCGTCACATCTTATGTACTTTACTTGGAGCGTCTGTGTGCTTTTATTTTCGTTTTGTTATTTTCATTCTCTGAATAAATTCATCCTTGTGTGGGAGAGAGACACGCTCCGCTTTTTCATATGAACACTAGTGTTCTTCGTTTTTGCTTTTAATGTTCAAGGGCGAAAGTTGATCGCTTTACTTGTTGTTATTTGGTTGGAATCAGAAAATGCTTCATATGGTCTTGAATAATTTGATACTTGGCAATTGTTTTGAGCTCTCATCATGTTTAAGCTCTTGCATCATGTAGTTTAAATCTAGTAGTGGAGAACTACCGTAGAGCTTGTTGAAATTTGGTTTGCATGATTGGTCTCTCTAAGGTCTAGATATTTTCTGGTAAGAGTGTTTGAGCAACAAGGAAGACAAGTGTAGAGTCTTATAATGCTTGCAATATGTTCTTATGTAAGTTTTGCTGTACCGGTTCATACTTGTGTTTGCTTCAAACAACCTTGCTAGCCTAAGCCTTGTACTGAGAGGAAATGCTTCTCGTGCATCCAAAACCTTGAGCCAAAACCTATGCCATTTGTGTCCACCATATCTACCTACTATGTGGTATTTCCTGCCATTCCAAGTAAATACTTCATGTGGTACCTTTAAACAATTCAAAAGCTATTATCTCTTATTTGTGTCAATGTTTTATAGCTCATGAGGAAGTATGTGGTGTTTTATCTTTCGATCTTGTCTTCTGACAGACTTTCACAATGGACTAGTGGCTCATCCGCTTATCCAATAATTTTGCAAAAAGAGCTGGCAATGGGGTTCCCAGCCCTAATTAATTAACTTGCATTAATAATTCTCTTCACATGTTTTGCCCTGATCTATCGGTAAGCAACTTAAATTTGCAAATAGACACTCCTCCATGGTATGTGAATGTTGGAAGGCACCCGAGGATTCGGTTAGCCATGGCTTGTGAAAGAAAAGGTTGGGGGGAGTGTCATCTAATAAATAAAACTAAAGTACATGTGTAAACAAAAGAGAAGAGGGATGATCTACCTTGTTGGTAGAGATAACGTCCTTCATGGGAGCCGCTCTTGAAAGTCTGGTTGATAAGGTAGTTAGAGTACCCATTACCATTCGTTGACAACAACAAACACCTCTCAAAATTTTACTTTTATGCTCTCTATATGATTTCAAAACTTGAAAAGCTCTAGCACATGATTTAATCCCTGCTTCCCTCTGCGAAGGGCCTATCTTTTACTTTATGTTGAGTCAGTTTACCTATTTCCTTCCATCTTAGAAGCAAACACTTGTGTCAACCGTGCATTGATTCTTACATACTTGCTTATTTGCATTCATCATATTACTCTATGTTGACCATTATCCATGAGATATGCATGTTGAAAGTTGAAAGCAACTGCTGAAACTTATATCTTCCTTTGTGTTGCTTCGATGCCTTTACTTTGAATTTATTGCTTTATGAGTTAACTCTTATGCAAGTCTTTTTGATGCTTGTCTTGAAAGTACTATTCATGAAAAGTTTTGCTATATGTCATCTATTTGTAAAACTATATATCATTGCTTTGAATCACTCCATTCATGTCATATGCTTTACAATAATGTTGATCAAGATTATGATGGTAGCATGTCACCTCAGAAATTATTCTTGTTATCGTTTACCTACTCGAGGGCGAGTAGAAACTAAGCTTGGGGATGTTGATACGTCTCCAACGTATCTATAATTTCTGATGTTCCATGCTTGTTTTATGACAATACCTACATGTTTTGTTCACACTTTATATCGTTTTGATGCGTTTTCCGGAACTAACCTATTGACGAGATGCCGAAGTGTCAGTTCCTGTTTTCTGCTGTTTTTGGTTTTAGAAATCCTAGTAAGGAAATATTCTCGGAATCGGACGAAATCAACGCCCAGTACCCTATTTTCACCGGAAGCTTCCAGAACACCGAGAGTCGGCGAGAGGGGGCCACAGGCCCACCACACATGGTGGCGGCGCGGCCGGGGGCGCCCCGATGTTTACTGGGTGCTTCTATTCTTGTAGACAGTGTTGGGCCTCCAAGAGCAGAGGTTTGTAGAACAGCGAGCAAGTTTCCCTTAAGTGGATCACCCAAGGTTTATCGAACTCGGGGAGGAAGAGGTCAAAGATATCCCTCTCATGCAACCCTGCAACCACAAAGCAAGAAGTCTCTTGTGTCCCCAACACACCTAATAGGTGCACTAGTTCGGCGAAGAGATAGTGAAATACAAGTGGTATGAATGAATATGAGCAGTAGTACGGCGCAGTAAAATAGCTTCATCGGCGTGCGATTGATGGTAGTAATATTGTGGGAAGTAAACAAGCAGTAGTAACGCAGCAGTAGTAATGCGATAAAACAGTAACAAGCAGCGATAGCGATATTTAGGAACAAGGCCTAGGGATTAGACTTTCACTAGTGGACACTCTCAACATTGATCACATAACAGAATAGATAAATGCATACTCTACACTCTCTTGTTGGATAATGAACACATTGCGTAGGATTACACGAATCCTCAATACCGGAGTTAACAAGCTCCACAATTCAATGTTCATATTTAAATAACCTTAGAGTGCATGAAAGATCGAAACGACTAAACCAAGTACTAACATAGCATGCACACTGTCACCTTCATGCTTATCTAGGAGGAATAATACACATCAATACTATCATAGCAATAGTTAACTTCGCAATCTACAAGAGATCATGATCATAGCATAAACCAAGTACTAACACGGATGCACACACTGTCACCATTACATCGTGCAGGAGGAATAAAACTACTTTAATAACATTGCTAGAGTAGCACATAGATAAATTGTGATACAAAATACATTGCAATCATAAAGAGATATAAATAAGCACTTCACTACGCCATTCATAACGGTGAATAAGTATTCTGTGAAATATAACCTAAGAGACCCACACGGTGCACACACTTGTCACCTTTACACACGTGGGACAAGGAGTCTCCGGAGATCACATAAGTAAAACCCACTTGACTAGCATAATGACATCTAGATTACAAGCATCATCATATGAATCTCAATCATGTAAGGCAGCTCATGAGATTATTGTATTGAAGTACATAGGAGAGAGATGAACCACATAGCTACCGGTACAGCCCCGAGCCTCGATGGAGAACTACTCCCTCCTCATGGGAGCAGCAGCGGTGATGAAGATGGCGGTGGAGATGGCAGCGGTGTCGATGGAGAAGCCTTCCGGGGGCACTTCCCCGTCCGGCAGGGTGCCGGAACAGAGACTCCTGTCCCCCAGATCTTGGCTTCGCGATGGCGGCGGCTCTGGAAGGTTTCGCGTACCGTGGCTTCCTCCGTATCAGGGTTTTCGCGACGGAGGCTTTAAATAGGCGAAGAGGCGGCGCAGGAGGGTCGAAGGGGTGCCCACACCATAGGGTGGCGCGGGCCACACCCAGGCCGCGCCGGCCTATGGTCTGGTGGGCCTGTGGCCCCTCTCCGGCGGCTCTCGGGTGTTCGGATGGTTCCGGGAAAAATAGGAACACGGGCGTTGATTTCGTCCGATTCCGAGAATATTTCGTTACTAGGATTTCGAAACCAAAAACAGCGAAAACGAGAACTGGCACTTCGGCATCTCGTCAATAGGTTAGTTCCGGAAAACGCATAAATATGACATATAATGTATATAAAACATGTAGGTATCATCAATAAAGTAGCATGGAACATAAGAAATTATCGATACGTCGGAGACGTATCAGCATCCCCAAGCTTAGTTCTGCTCGTCCCGAGCAGGTAAAACGATAACAAACATAATTTCTGAAGTGACATGCCATCATAATCTTGATCATACTATTGTAAACATATGTAATGAATGCAGCGATCAAAACAATGGTAATGACATGAGTAAACAAATGAATCATAAAGCAAAGACTTTTCATGAATGGTACTTCAAGACAAGCATCAATAAGTCTTGCATAAGAGTTAACTCATAAAGCAATAATTCAAAGTAGAGGTATTGAAGCAACACAAAGGAAGATTAAGTTTCAGCGGTTGCTTTCAACTTGTAACATGTATATCTCATGGATAGTTGTCAATGCAAAGTAATATAACAAGTGCAATATGCGAGTATGTAGGAATCAATGCACAGTTCACACAAGTGTTTGCTTCTTGAGGTGGAGAGAAATAGGTGAACTGACTCAACATAAAAGTAAAAGAATGGTCCTTCAAAGAGGAAAGCATCGATTGCTATATTTGTGCTAGAGCTTTGATTTTGAAATCATCAAGAGAGCATAAAGTTTTGAGAGGTGTTTGTTGTTGTCAACGAATGGTAGCGGGTACTCTAACCCCCTTGCCAGACAAACCTTCAAAGAGCGGCTCCCATTTTATTTTATTTTTGGGTGGCACTCCTTCCAACCTTTCTTTCACAAACCATGGCTAACCGAATCCTCGGGTGCTCGCCAACAATCTCATACCATGAAGGAGTGCCTTTTTATTTTAGTTTTATTATGATGACACTCCTCCCCACCTTTGCTTTCTCAAGCCATGGCTAACCGAATCCTTCGGGTGCCGTCCAACAATCACATACCATGGAGGAGTGTCTATTTTTGTTAATTAATTTGGGACCTGGGAATCCCATTGCCGGCTCTTTTTGCAAAATTATTGGATAAGCGGATGAAGCCACTAGTCCATTGGTGAAAGTTGCCCAACAAGATTGAAAGATAAACACCACATACTTCCTCATGAGCTATAAAACATTGACACAAATAAGAGGTAATAACTTTTGAATTGTTTAAAGGTAGCACTCAAGCAATTTACTTTGGAATGGCGGAGAAATACCATGTAGTAGGTAGGTATGGTGGACACAAATGGCATAGTGGTTGGCTCAAGGATTTTGGATGCATGAGAGGTATTCCCTCTCGATACAAGGTTTAGGCTAGCAAGGTTATTTGAAGCAAACACAAGGATGAACCGGTGCAGCAAAACTCACATAAAAGACATATTGTAAACATTATAAGACTCTACACCGTCTTCCTTGTTGTTCAAAACTCAATACTAGAAATTATCTAGATCTTAGAGAGACCAATTATGCAAACCAAATTTTAGCAAGCTCTATGTATTTCTTCATTAATAGGTGCAAAGCATATGATGCAAGAGCTTAAACATGAGCACAACAATTGCCAAGCATCACATTATCCAAGACATTTTAGAATTACTACATGTAGCATTTTCCAATTCCAACCATATAACAATTTAACGAAGAGGAAACTTCGCCATGAATATTATGAGCTAAGAACACATGTGTTCATACGAACCAGCGGAGCGTGTCTCTCTCCCACACAAGGATGAACTTATTCAGAGAATGAAAATAACAAAACAAAAATAAAAGCACACAGACGCTCCAGGTAAAATACATTAGATGTGACCGAATAAAAATATAGTTTCAAGAGAAGGAACCTGATACTTTGTCGATGAAGAAGGGGATGCCTTGGGCATCCCCAAGCTTAGATGCTTGAGTCTTCTTGAAATATGCAGGGATGAACCACGGGGCATCCCCAAGCTTAGAGCTTTCACTCCTCTTGATCATAGTATATCATACTCCTCTCTTGACCCTCGAAAACTTCCTTCACACCAAACTTCAAGCAAACTCATTAGAGGGTTAGTGCATAATCAAAAATTCACATGTTCAGAGGTGACACAATCATTCTTAACACTTCTGGACATTGCACAAAACTTCTGAAAGTTAATGGAACAAAGAAACTCATTCAACTTAATAAAAGCGGCAATGCGAAATAAAAGGCAGAATCTGTCAAAAACAGAACAGTCCGTAAAGACGAATTTTAAAATGGCACCAGACTTGCTCAAATGGAAAAACTCAAAACTAATGAAAGTTGCGTACATATCTGAGGATCACGCTTGTAAATTGGCAGATTTTTTAGAATTTTCTGCAGAGACTTGTGCCCAGATTCGTGACAGACAGCAATGCTGTTTCTGCGCAGCGATCCCAAATATAACATCAACTTTAACATAGAAATTTTACTTGGCACAAAAACATGATAAGGAGAGGTTTCTACAGTAGTAAACAACTTCCAAGACTCAAATATAAAACAAAGTACTGTAGTAAAAAAACACATGGGTTATCTCCCAAGAAGTTCTTTCTTTATAGCCATTAAGATGGGCTCAGCTAGCTTTAATGATGCACTCGCAAGAAATAGAAGTTGAAGCAAAAGAGAGCATCAAGAGGCAAATTCAAAACACATTTAAGTCTAACATGCTTCCTATGCATAGGAATCTTGTAAATAAACAAGTTCATGAAGAGCAAAGTAACAAGCATAGGAAGATAAAACAAGTGTAGCTTCAAAAATTTCAGCACATAGAGAGGTGTTTTAGTAACATGAAAATTTTTACAACCATATTTTCCTCTCTCATAATAACTTTCAGTAGCATCATGAGCAAACTCAACAATATAACTATCACTTAAAGCATTCTTATCATGAGTCTCATGCATAAAATTATTACTCTCCACATAGGCATAATCAATTTTATTAGTTGTAGTGGGAGCAAATTCAACAAAGTAGCTATCATTATTATTCTCATCATCAAATATAGGAGGCAAAGTATCATCAAAGTAAATTTTCTCCTCAATGCTTGGGGTACTAAAAATATCATGCTCATCAAAGCCAGCTTCCCCAAGCTTAGAATTTTCCATAGCATTAGCAACAATAGTGTTCAAAGCATTCATATTAATATGTTCCATGGGTTTTTTAATTTTCGCATCAAACCATCCATGTCTTAAATCAGGAAATAGAATAAAAAGGTCATTGTTGTCCATTATGCCTAACTAGTGTAAACAAGAAACCAAATGTCGCAATTGCAGAGTCTAAAGGAAATAGCTTCGAGCACACACACAACGGCGCCAGAAAAGTACTGTTACCTGGAACCGGAGTATGAGTGCCTTTTACCTTTCCTCCCCGGCAACGGCGCCAGAAAAGTGCTTGATGTCTACGGGTGCTTCTATTCTTGTAGACAGTGTTGGGCCTCCAAGAGCAGAGGTTTGTAGAACAGCGAGCAAGTTTCCCTTAAGTGGATCACCCAAGGTTTATCGAACTCGGGGAGGAAGAGGTCAAAGATATCCCTCTCATGCAACCCCGCAACCACAAAGCAAGAAGTCTCTTGTGTCCCCAACACACCTAATAGGTGCACTAGTTCGGCGAAGAGATAGTGAAATACAAGTGGTATGAATGAATATGAGCAGTAGTACGGCGCCAGAAAATAGCTTATCGGCGTGCAGTTGATGGTAGTAATATTGTGGGAAGTAAACAAGCAGTAGTAACGCAGCAGTAGTAACGCAATGAAACAAGTAACAAGCAGCGATAGCAGTATTTAGGAACAAGGCCTAGGGATTAGACTTTCACTAGTGGACACTCTCAACATTGATCACATAACAGAATAGATAAATGCATACTCTACACTCTCTTGTTGGATGATTGATACGTCTCCAACGTATCGATAATTTCTTATGTTCCATGCCACTTTATTGATGATACCTACATGTTTTATGCACATTATATGTCATATTTATGCATTTTCTGGAACTAACCTATTAACGAGATGCCGAAGAGCCGATTCGTTGTTTCTCGCTGTTTTTGGTTTCGAAATCCTAGTAAGGAAATATTCTCGGAATTGGACGAAATCTTCGCCCAGGGTCCTATTTTTGCACGGAGCTTCCAGAAGACCGAAGAGGGAAGGAAGTGGGGCCACGAGTTGGCCACACCATAGGGCGGCGCGGCCCAGGCCCTGGCCGCGCCGGCCTGTGGTGTGGGCCCCTCGCGCCGCCTCTTGACCTGCCCTTTCGCCTACTTAAAGCCCCCGTCGCGAAACCCCCAGTACCGAGAGCCACGATACGGAAAACCTTCCAGAGACGCCGCCGCCACGAATCCCATCTCGGGGATTCGGAGATCGCCTCCGGCACCCTGCCGGAGAGGGGATTCATCTCCCGGAGGACTCTTCATCGCCATGATCGCCTCCGGAGTGATGAGTGAGTAGTTCACCCCTGGACCATGGGTCCATAGAAGTAGCTAGATGGTCATCTTCTCCATGTTGTGCTTCATTGTTGGATCTTGTGAGCTGCCTAACATGATCAAGATCATCTATCTGTAATACTATATGTTGTGTTTGTCGGGATCCGATGGATAGAGAATACTATGTTATGGTGATTATCAATCTATTGTTTATGTGTTGTTTATGATCTTGCATGCTCTCCGTTATTAGTAGAGGCTCTGGCCAAGTTTTTGCTCTTAACTCCAAGAGGGGGTATTTATGCTCGATAGTGGGTTCATGCCTTCATTGACACCGGGACAGGTGACGGAAAGTTCTAAGGTTGTGATGTGCTGTTGCCACTAGGGATAAAACATTGATTCTATGTCTAAGGATGTAGTTGTCGATTACATTACGCACCATACTTAATGCAATTGTCTCGTTGCTTAGCAACTTAATACCGAATGGGGTTCGGATGATAACCTCGAAGGTGGACTTTTTAGGCATAGATGCAGTTGGATGGCGGTCTATGTACTTTGTCGTAATGCCCGGATTAAATCTCACTATATTTATCATATCATGTACATGCATTGTTATGCCCTTCTCTATTTGTCAATTGCCCGACTGTAATTTGTTCACCCAACATGCTTTTATCTTATGGGAGAGACACCTCTAGTGAACTGTGGACCCCGGTCCTATTCTTTACATAGCATACAATCTACTGCAATACTTGTTTTACTATTTTCTTGCAAACAATCATCTTCCACTCGATACGCTTAATCCTTTGTTACAGCAAGCCGGTGAGATTGACAACCTCACTGTTTCGTTGGGGCAAAGTACTTTGGTTTTGTTGTGCAGATTCCACGTTGGTGCCGGAATCCCTGTTGTTGCGCCGCATCACATTTCGCCACCAGCAACCTTCAACGTGCTTCTTGGCTCCTACTGGTTCGATTAAACCTTGGTTTCTTTCTGAGGGAAAACTTGCTACTGTGCGCATCATACCTTCCTCTTGGGGTTCCCAACGAACGTGTGAGTTACACGCCATCAAGCTCTTTTCCGACGCCGTTGCCGGGGAGATCAAGACACGCCGCAAGGGGAGTCTCCACTTCTCAATCTCTTTACTTTGTTTTTGTCTTGCTTTATTTTATTTACTACTTTGTTTGCTGCACCTAAACAAAACACAAAAAAATTAATTGCTAGTTTTACTTTATTTACTGTCTCGCTCTCTATATCAAAAACACAAAAAAAAATTAGTTACTTGTCTTTACTTTATTCGCCTAGTTTAATTTTTTTTGCTTATTGCATCATGTTTCCTTTTAATTTTACCACAAAAGACATACCGGTAGGACGTGGGTCCATAGTTGGGAGAAATAATATAGAAGAATTTTTCAATCATGTTAGTATTACTGAAGATTTTGAAGATAAACACTTGGTAGAACTTGCACCTACCTATGAAATTGCTGCTGCTGCTTTAGTTCGCATGTTGGAAACTAAATTTGTTAATCTCAATCCTATAATCCAACACATGTTTCTTACACTTGGTGATATGGAAGAAGGGGAAAAGAAAGATTTTGTTTTAGAAACTCTTCTTAGAGAATTTGGTGGTCTAGCAAGAGAGGCTAGAAAGGTTTTTGCTAAATTTAATATGCTAGGTTCTCATACTAATTTTGTTGGTCTCCTTGAAAAAATGGACATAGATAGAATAAGATACACTAATAATATTAATGATGGTGGGGAGATCAAAGCACCAATACCATGTAAACTCCTAGCTATGAATGATGCACTAGAAAATAACTATGCTTGGCTTGTTCCTGAAAATTTGTTCGATGAGAGTAGCAAGCCCAAGACTAATGAAAAGGGAGATGCTAAAACTTATGTATCCAATATACTATGCTTGGTTGAGAAAGCTCCCAACTCTGAAGGTAATAATGTTGATGCTTCTACTCTTGATGTTACTTGATTTGCACTTTCTGCGCCTAGCTGAAAGGCGTTAAAGAAAAGCGCTTATGGGAGACAACCCATGTTTTTACTACAGCAATTTTTTGTTTTGTTGAGTCTTGGAAGTTGTTTACTACTGTAGAAACCTCTCCTTATCATGTTTTTGTGCCAAGTAAAGTTTCTATGTTATAGTTGATGTTATATTTGGGATCGCTGCGCAGAAACAGCATTGCTGTCTGTCACGAATCTGGGCACAGGCCTCTGTAGAAAATTCGAAAAAATCTGCCAATTTACGAGCATGATCCTCAGATATGTACGCAACTTTCATTAGTTTTGAGTTTTTCCATTTGAGCAAGTCTGGTGCCATTTTAAAATTCGTCTTTACGAACTGTTCTGTTTTTCACAGATTCTGCCTTTTATTTCGCATTGCCTCTTTTGCTATGTTGGATGAATTTCTTTGATCCATTAATGTCCAGTAGCTTTATGCAATGTCCAGAAGTGTAAAGAATGTTTGTGTCACCTCTGAATGTGTGAATTATTAATTGTGCACTAACCCTCTAATGAGTTTGCTTGAAGTTTGGTGTGAAGGAAGTTTTCAAGGGTCAAGAGAGGAGTATGATATACTATGATCAAGGGGAGTGAAAGCTCTAAGCTTGGGGATGCCCCCTTGGTTCACCCCTGCATATTTTAAGAAGACTCAAGCGTCTAAGCTTGGGGATGCCCAAGGCATCCCCTTCTTCATCGACAACATCATCAGGTTCCTCCCCTGAAACTATATTTTTATTCAATCACATCTTGTGTTCTTTACTTGGAGCGTCGGTTTGTTTTTGTTTTTGTTTTGTTTGAATAAAATGGATCCTATCATTCACTTTGTGGGAGAGAGACACGCTCCGCTGTTGCATATGGACAAATATGTCCTTAGGCTTTACTCATAATGTTCAAGGCGAAGTTTCTTCTTCGTTAAATTGTTATATGGTTGGAATTGGAAAATGCTACATGTAGTAATTCTAAAATGTCTTGGATAATGTGATACTTGGAAATTGTTGTGCTCATGTTTAAGCTCTTGCATCATATGCTTTGCACCCATTAATGAAGAAATACATAGAGCTTGCTAAAATCTGATTTGCATATTTGGTCTCTCTAAGGTCTAGATAATATCTAGTATTGAGTTTTGAACAACAAGGAAGACGGTGTAGAGTCTTATAATATTTACAATATGTCTTTTATGTGAGTTTTGCTGCACCGGTTCATCCTTGAGTTTGCTTCAAATAACCTTGCTAGCCTAAACCTTGTATCGAGAGGGAATACTTCTCATGCATCCAAAATCCTTGAGCCAACTACTATGCCATTTGTGTCCACCATACCTACCTACTACATGGTATTTCTCCGCCATTCCAAAGTAAATTGCTTGAGTGCTACCTTTAAAATTCCATCATTCACCTTTGCAATATATAGCTCATGGGACAAAATAGCCATAAAAACTATCGTAGTATTGAATATGTACTTATGCACTTTATCTTTTATTAAGTTGCTTGTTGTGCGATAACCATGCTTCTGGGGAACGCCATCAATTATTGTTGAATATCATGTGAGTTGCTATGCATGTCCGTCTTGTCTGAAGGATCTATCATTTTAGTGGTTGGAGCATGCAAAATTGTTAGAAAAGAACATTGGGCCGCTAACTAAAGCCATGAATCATGGTTGAAGTTTCAGTTTTGGACATATATCCTCAATCTCATATGAGAATAATAATTGTTGCCACATGCTTATGCATTTAAGAGGAGTCCATTGTCTGTTGTCCATGTTGTCCCGGTATGGATGTCTAAGTTGAGAATAATCAAAAGCGAGAAATCCAAAATGCGAGCATTCTCCTTAGACCTTTGTACGAGCGGCATGGAGGTACCCCTTTGTGACACTTGGTTGAAACATGGCATGCAAAGATCCGGTAGTCCAAGCTAAGTAGGACGAGGTGCGGACACTATTAGTATACTATGCATGAGGCTTGCAACTTGCAAGATATAATTTACATAACTCATATGCTTTATTACTACCGTTGACAAAATTGTTTCATGTTTTCAAAATAAAAGCTCTAGCACAAATACAACAATCGATGCTTTCCTCTTTGAAGGACCTTTCTTTTACTTTTATTGTTGAGTCAGTTTACCTATCTCCCTCCACCTTAAGAAGCAAACACTTGTGTGAACTGTGCATTGATTCCTACATACTTGCATATTGCACTTGTTATA
Organism: Lolium rigidum; assembly: GCF_022539505.1. NCBI lineage: Eukaryota > Viridiplantae > Streptophyta > Magnoliopsida > Poales > Poaceae > Lolium > Lolium rigidum. The sequence goes on along the minus strand of NC_061509.1, from coordinate 99,964,657 downwards.
TTACTTTATGTTGACAATATCCATGAGATATACATGTTATAAGTTGAAAGCAACCGCTGAAACTTAATCTTCCTTTGTGTTGCTTCAACACCTTTACTTTGATTTATTGCTTTATGAGTTAACTCTTATGCAAGACATATTGATGCTTGTCTTGAAGTACTATTCATGAAAAGTCTTTGCTATATGATTCACTTGTTTACTCATGTCATTACCTTTGTTTTGATCGTTGCATTCATTACATATGTTTACAAATAGTATGATCAAGATTATGATGGCATGTCACTTCAGAAATTATCTTTGTTATCGTTTTACCTCGCTCGGGACGAGCGTAACTAAGCTTGGGGATGCTGATACGTCTCCAACGTATCGATAATTTCTTATGTTCCATGCCACTTTATTGATGATACCTACATGTTTTATGCACATTATATGTCATATTTATGCATTTTCCGGAACTAACCTATTAACGAGATGCCGAAGAGCCGATTGCTCGTTTTCTGCTGTTTTTGGTTTCGAAATCCTAGTAAGGAAATATTCTCGGAATTGGACGAAATCTTCGCCCGGGGTCCTATTTTTGCACGGAGCTTCCAGAAGACCGAAGAGGGAAGGAAGTGGGGCCACGAGGTGGCCACACCATAGGGCGGCGCGGCCCAGGCCCTGGCCGCGCCGGCCTGTGGTGTGGGCCCCTCGCGCCGCCTCTTGACCTGCCCTTTCGCCTACTTAAAGCCCCCGTCGCGAAACCCCCAGCACCGAGAGCCACGATACGGAAAACCTTCCGGAGACGCCGCCGCCGCGAATCCCATCTCGGGGATTCGAGAGATCGCCTCCGGCACCCTGCCGGAGAGGGGATTCATCTCCCGGAGGACTCTTCATCGCCATGATCGCCTCCGGAGTGATGAGTGAGTAGTTCACCCCTGGACCATGGGTCCATAGCAGTAGCTAGATGGTCGTCTTCTCCTTGTTGTGCTTCATTGTTGGATCTTGTGAGCTGCCTAACATGATCAAGATCATCTATCCGTAATACTATATGTTGTGTTTGTCGGGATCCGATGGATAGAGAATACTATGTTATGGTGATTATCAATCTATTGTTTATGTGTTGTTTATGATCTTGCATGCTCTCCGTTATTAGTAGAGGCTCTGGCCAAGTTTTTGCTCTTAACTCCAAGAGGGGGTATTTATGCTCCATAGTGGGTTCATGCCTTCATTGACACCTGGGACAGTGACAGAAAGTTCTAAGGTTGTGATGTGATGTTGCCACTAGGGATAAAACATTGATTCTATGTCTAAGGATGTAGTTGTCGATTACATTACGCACCATACTTAATGCAATTGTCCGTTGCTTAGCAACTTAATACTGAATGGGGTTCGGATGATAACCTCGAAGGTGGACTTTTTAGGCATAGATGCGGTTGGATGGCGGTCTATGTACTTTGTCGTAATGCCCGGATTAAATCTCACTATATTTATCATATCATGTACATGCATTGTTATGCCCTTCTCTATTTGTCAATTGCCCGACTGTAATTTGTTCACCCAACATGCTTTTATCTTATGGGAGAGACACCTCTAGTGAACTGTGGACCCCGGTCCTATTCTTTACATAGCATACAATCTACTCGCAATACTTGTTTTACTATTTTCTTGCAAACAATCATCTTCCACTCGATACGCTTAATCCTTTGTTACAGCAAGCCGGTGAGATTGACAACCTCATTGTTTCGTTGGGGCAAAGTACTTTGGTTTTGTTGTGCAGATTCCACGTTGGTGCCGGAATCCCTGTTGTTGCGCCGCATCACATTTCGCCACCATCAACCTTCAACGTGCTTCTTGGCTCCTACTGGTTCGATTAAACCTTGGTTTCTTTCTGAGGGAAAACTTGCTACTGTGCGCATCATACCTTCCTCTTGGGGTTCCCAACGAACGTGTGAGTTACACGCCATCAATGATGAACACATTGCGTAGGATTACACGAATCCTCAATGCCGGAGTTAACAAGCTCCACAATTCAATGTTCATATTTAAATAACCTTAGAGTGCATGAAAGATCGAAACGACTAAACCAAGTACTAACATAGCATGCACACTCGTCACCTTCATGCTTATGTAGGAGGAATAATACACATCAATACTATCATAGCAATAGTTAACTTCGCAATCTACAAGAGATCATGATCATAGCATAAACCAAGTACTAACACGGATGCACACACTCGTCACCATTACATCGTGCAGGAGGAATAAAACTACTTTAATAACATTGCTAGAGTAGCACATAGATAAATTGTGATACAAAATACATTGCAATCATAAAGAGATATAAATAAGCACTTCACTACGCCATTCATAACAGTGAATAAGTATTCTGTGAAATATAGCCTAAGAGACCCACACGGTGCACACACTCGTCACCTTTACACACGTGGGACAAGGAGTCTCCGGAGATCACATAAGTAAAACCCACTTGACTAGCATAATGACATCTAGATTACAAGCATCATCATATGAATCTCAATCATGTAAGGCAGCTCATGAGATTATTGTATTGAAGTACATAGGAGAGAGATGAACCACATAGCTACCGGTACAGCCCCGAGCCTCGATGGAGAACTACTCCCTCCTCATGGGAGCAGCAGCGGTGATGAAGATGGCGGTGGAGATGGCAGCGGTGTCGATGGAGAAGCCTTCCGGGGGCACTTCCCCGTCCGGCAGGGTGCCGGAACAGAGACTCCTGTCCGTGGCTTCGCGATGGCGGCGGCTCTGGAAGGTTTCGCGTACCGTGGCTTCCTCCGTATCAGGGTTTTCGCGACGGAGGCTTTAAATAGGCGAAGAGGCGGCGCAGGAGGGTCGAAGGGGTGCCCACACCATAGGGTGGCGCGGGCCCCCCCTGGCCGCGCCGGCCTGTGGTTTGGTGGGCCTGTGCCCCCTCTCTGGCGGCTCTCGGGTGTTCTGGATGGTTCCGGAAAAATAGGAACCTGGGCGTTGATTTCGTCCGATTCCGAGAATATTTCGTTACTAGGATTTCTGAAACCAAAAACAGCAGAAAACAAGAACTGGCACTTCGGCATCTCGTCAATAGGTTAGTTCTGGAAAACGCATAAATATGACATATAATGTATATAAAACATGTAGGTATCATCAATAAAGTAGCATGGAACATAAGAAATTATCGATACGTCGGAGACGTATCACCCCCCTGTTGTTTGGCCCCACCAGGGCCCCTCCGAGGCTCCCCTTTCGCCTATATAAGCTCCCTGACCTAAAACCCCGAGACGAATAAGCCACGGTACGAGAAAAGTTCCAGAGCCGTCGCCATCGCGAAGCCAAGATCTGGGGGACAGGAGTCTCTGTTCCGGCACGCCGCCGGGACGGGGAAGTGCCCCCGGAAGGCTTCTCCATCGACACCGCTGCCATCTCCACCGCCATCTTCATCACCGCTGCTGCTCCCATGAGGAGGGAGTAGTTCTCCATCGAGGCTAAGGGCTGTACCGGTAGCTATGTGGTTCATCTCTCTCCTATGTACTTCAATACAATAATCTCATGAGCTGCCTTACATGATTGAGATTCATATGATGATGCTTGTAATCTAGATGTCATTATGCTAGTCAAGTGGGTTTTACTTATGTGATCTCCGGAGACTCCTTGTCCCACGTGTGTAAAGGTGACAGGTGTGTGCACCGTGTGGGTTTCTTAGGCTATATTTCACGAATACTTATTCACCGTTATGAATGGCATAGTGAAGTGCTTATTTATATCCCTTTATGATTGCAATGTGCTTTGTATCGCTACTAGTCTATGTGCTACTCATGTGATGTTATTAAAGTAGTCTATTCCTCTTGCATGGTGTAATGGTGACAGTGTGTGCATCGTGTGGTTCTTGTCGTAGATTATGATCATAATCTCTTGTAGGTTATGGAGTTGATTATCGCTATGATAGTATTGATGTGATCTATTCCCCCTTTCATAGTGTAATGGTGACAGTGTGTATGCTATGTTAGTACTCGGTTTATTTTGCAAAGATCTATTATATTGTAAGGTTATTTAAATATGAACATCGAATGTTGTGGAGCTTGTTGACTCCGGCATTGAGGTGCTCTTGTAGCCCTACACAACGAATAGTGTTTGTCATCCAACAAAGAGTGTATGTAGCACAAATGAGAGAAGTAATTATTTATTATGCGATCAATGTTGAGAGTGTCCACTAGTGAAAGTATGATCCCTAGACCTTGTTTCCAATACTGCAAACACCGCTTATTTACTGTTCTGTTGCATGTTTACTCGCTGCCATATTTTATTCAGATTGCTATTACCACTCATATACATCCATACTACTTGTATTTCACTATCTCTTCGCCGAACTAGTGCACCTATACATCTGACAAGTGTATTAGGTGTGTTGGGGACACAAGAGACTTCTTGTATCGTGATTGCGGGGTTGCTTGAGAGGGATATCTTTGACCTCTTCCTCCCTGAGTTCGATAAACCTTGGGTGATCCACTTAAGGGAAAACTTGCTGCTGTTCTACAAACCTCTGCTCTTGGAGGCCCAACACTGTCTACAAGAATAGAAGCACCCGTAGACATCACGGCGTCGGCCAATAGAGCTCGTCGTCGCTGCTCTCCTCGAGCTTGATGAGCGGCATGGGTGCGACTGGTGAGTTTGGTGCGGCGGTGGATGTGGCGCGGACGGCGCGTCGCCCCGCGGCCGCCAGGTCCAGCAGAAGCTGCTGCTGCTCCGCCTCCTGCCGCTCCCAGTCCTGCCTGGACCAGGCGAGCGCGGCGTCCATGGGGAGGGTGTTGTCGGCGGGGACGAGGTCGGTCAGCGACCATGCGATCGCCTCGGCCACCGCGACCTCCTCGGCGAGCTGGGACGCGGCAGCGGCCGCTGCGGCATCCTTCTTGGTCGCCTTCCTCTTGCGGCCGCGCGAAGGAGACGACGACCGGTGCCTCCCCTCGTGGATGACGAGGGCGCCGCTGCTGCGCCCTCTAGTCGGCGGTGGAGAGGATGGCTCCTTCTTGACGGCGGTTGGCGTCGCTGGTGGAGGAGCCGACCCGCCGGACCTCGACGCCGACCTCAACCCGGACGACGGGGACGACGGTGCCATCGTGCCAGCGCGACATGGTAGGCGCCACCGGCTGTGGCATCCCCAGTACAGGGGAGTTGCCACTCTCGATGTGCGCGAGCATGTTCTTGAGGGTGCGGCCAGGCCCGCTCCACCAGCGGTGGCGGCCGGCGGCGTTGTTTCGTGCGGGAGGAGGGGGAGGGTCGTCGTAGGCGGCGAGTTCGCACTCGTACCTCTACCGGAAGAATTGCGTCCAGGGTGACGAGCACCGCGTCGATCTCCGCCTCGAGGGCGGCGCGTCCGATTGGCGGCAGCGGGATCGGGATGTCCCCCGCGCTTAGGCGCCAGCCTCCGGGCGCGCAGAATTTCGGCGGCGCAGGGTAGCCCGCCGCGTGCAGCAGCCTCCCCTCCCATTGGTGGAGAGAGCGACGGCAGAAGCCATTATCGCGTTGTTGCCGAAGTTCGCCATTGCTCGATGAGATTGGGGAGAGAGGTGGTGAATAGGTAGACGGGGTGGTGAATGCGGCCAGACGTGGTAGTTCCGCGATAAATACGGTGCGACGCGCGTGAAACCGAGGCGACGGCGTTAACTCGCCGCGTGGAAGGTCCGGCGAAGACTGACCGGCGGCAGACTTTTATAGCACGCGGAAGATGATGCGATGAGTACGACGATCGGCCTTTCTCGTCGACAAGTCGGGGCCACCAGCCACGCCGGAAGTTTTCTCGATGTTTCCCGCGCTTTCGTTTCGTTCTCCCCGAGCGCTCCCGGGGGGGCGGGGATGACCTGGGCTCCCTGGATAGATGAAAGCCCAAATACACACGAAAACGAGGATTTGGGGGCACGACTGGGCCGTTTTCATCTAGCCGAATAAAAAAAAGATCATGGGGGCCTTCCGAGTAAAACGGCTGCACATGTTCTTAGGGCATCTCCAGCGGCGCGACGCAAATGGTCGCTGAGCGACCATTTTCGTCCGCCGTGACCGGAAATGCGTCTGGCACCACCTCCAGCGGGGCGACGCAAAGTGACCGGGCCGTCCACGGAGATGCAAACCTGGCCCAAATATGCGCATGGGATGCGTCTCTGCGGACGCTCCGCGGACGTGGAAAGTGTCCGCTCGCGTCTGGCGAACGTTTTGTCTGGCCCACCAGGCAGTGACGCAGCGTCGATGCGTCTTCTCCGCCAGTACTGGCGCCGAGGCGTCGCTTCCGCAGTCTGCGGCCGCGTTAATGGCGATGCCTCGCGTGGCGCGCGGTCGTCTCCTACCTCTTCGCACGTAGTAATGGCGATGCCCCGCGTGGCGCGGCCGTCGCCCTGCCTCCGACCTATATAAACAGGGGCGCGAGCATCTCATCTCCTCCCCACTAAACCCTAGCCGCCGCTGCCGTATCGCCGCTTCTGCTCAGCCCTAGCAGATCCACCATGAGCAGCGCCGGACGCAGCCAGGCTGCCGCGCCTCCACCTCCACCTTCACCTCCCACTCCAGCTCCCCCGGCCTCGAGCTCCGACGAGGAGTTCAACTCCGAAGACAGCACCGACCTCCTCCACCCGGTCAGGGACGCCGCGGCCCTGGCTCTCGCGGAGGAAGAAGCAGAGGAGGAGCGGGCGGCCCATGCGGCGGTCGACGCCGAGCTGGAACAGCGTAGGCTGGCGGCCGCCGCTGCCGCAGAGGACTCCGACTCGGAGATATCTTGGTCCTCCGATGACCCTGATGTGTCAACGCCGGAGGAGAGGGCGGTGGAGCAGAGCGCCATCGTCGAGTCTTTCAAGACGCTCAAGGACGACGCCGCCAACGCGAGGCTGGAGCAGGCATTACGCCAGGACGCGGCGGCGCACCGAGCCATAGCGGCCGCGCGGGAGGCGGCTGAGAAGCAGGCGACGGAGCGACGCAACGATGGTGCCGGCCCGTCAGGAAGCAAGTAGTCTAGGCCTATAGATCTAATTTGTATAGTTTTTATGCATCTATATGTACTACTTTCTATGTTTTTAACTATGTTGCAATTCAAAAAATGGATCGCCCCGGTAGGAGCACACCCAGACGCAAACGGACGCCAACGCTAACGGACGCTCGCGACCACTTTTGGGCGTCCGAAATGCGTCGCGCCGCTGGAGATGCCGTTACGGACTGTTTCAGCAAATGTGGTTTGATGAAGGGAGACCGAGAGATGACATCGTCTTCGAGGACGGCGCCCACTGGCTGCCCCAGCTCAGTTAGCTTCATCTTTTGTCGACATTCGTACACCACATGTGATGACATCATATCATATGCGTGCCTCGATAAACGAAAAACCATGTGTGAAAAAGATGGATGCTCTTCCGCGGCATCAGATGGCGACGGGCAAGGCACTCGTCCATACCACCGTGGTGGTGGTTGGCCGGACATGGCCCTGTCGGTGAGGCCTCTCTCAATAAGCGGTTTTTTCTCCAATCGGTTGGTGGTTTGCTGCAGTTGCTCCTTTCTCTTTCTGGCCATGGTGGTGAGGAAGGGATTTGGGTGCTTGAGGCGTATACCGGTAGGGTTGGAGGGATTCGGGGAGATTCTCACAAGTCTGCGCTCATCCAAGCTCGAGGCAGGCTGGCCTCAGCTATCTCCTGCCGACATGGCGGCGATACTGCAACCTCCGTCAAGGAGGCCTACTTCTCTTCTGCTGCGGAAGCTCGACGACGCCTTGCTACCAAGTGGTCTCGTCCCCGGTGGCTTGACGACGGCCGTTGGCAGAAGATCCTCGCCGGAAGGGAGTCCGCGAGCTGTTTGCTCTTGTTCCTCGGCGGCGACGCCTGGAGGACGCCGGCGTCCAGTGGTGGAGGCACCCAGGTCCTCGATTGCTTTGATCTGGTTATCTGTAGGATGTTTTTTGTAAAGTGCGAGCCCCTTTCTTCAAATACTAAGTTCTTAGAGCGAGTGTTGTATAAGGGGCTCTTTGCAAATCTTTGTACTTGCCACTTCAATGAATGAAAATCTGGGTCTTCTAGACCCCTCCCCGAGTTCAAAAAAAGATTATCGCACAGTGCACCTGTCCTACTCCAGTGAGACCGAATGCATCCACCCAACGAGCGGCGTGACATGACTTGTCCACCCCCGTGAGTCACTTGACCTAGCATATATAGCCCCCCAACCTCCCATGCGCCTAGTGCTACCACCCCTTTAGGTGCTACCGTGCTACCGTACAAAAAAAACGTATTTTATACGTGTCAAAAAATTATACGAAAAATTGTGAGTGCTCATGAAGCATGTCCCTACAACATCCCAAAATTTCATATCCAAAATCGACATGGACACTGAGAAACAAAAAAGAGAAAATCAGCATGAATGGTGTCATTCATCATTGGTATTGGCATCCCCTTGGTTTGTTCCAAGCTTGGGGGGAGTGTCGCGGTATCACATCATCACTATCTTTACCTTTTTACTATCAAGTAGTGTCATATCATGAGTAGGGAAGTTATTATATAAGATGGTTTGCAGTGTGGAAGTATCTCTCTCTTAGTTGGTTATCTATGTATCCCTTGGTGTGAGTTATCGTTATGGAATATTAATGAGAAGTCTTATCATTTACTTTTTGCACACCTTATTTTAGTTTGCAATTTCTGTTATATGATTACTCTTGTCATTATTATTGATATCACTTTGGGAGCATCAAGTAAATCTATTTGGTTTTGGCAAACTTAGCATTGGTCAATAGCAACAATACTTTGATGTTTAAGTAGAAAAGAGGGAAGTACATGTAGATATATTATTTCATTATCTTTCTTTCTTGTTAGCTAATGAGTTTAGTATTCTGAAGTTAAAATTGCTTGTGCTTAAAAGGAAGATGCATGATTGTTTCTATCACATGTATATTTGTTTGTTTCCCTCAACTCTTATGCTTGCTAATCAACCTTGCTAGCCAAAGACCTGTACTGAGAGGGAATGCTTCTCGTGCATCCAAAACCTTAAACCAAACCCATGCCATTTGTGTCCACCATAACTACCTACTATGTGGTATTTTGCGCCACTCCAAGTAAATATTTCATGTGTTACCTTTAAACGATTCAAACTCTGTTACTCCTTAATTGTGTCAATGTTTTATAGCTCATGAGGAAGTATGTGGTGTTTTATCTTTCAATCTTGTTGGGCGGATTTTCACCAATGGACTAGTGGCACATCCGCTTATCCAATAATTTTGCAAAAAGAGCTGGCAATGGGGTTCCCAGCCCCAATTAATTAACCTTCACTAATAATTCTCTTCACATGTTTTGCCCTGATTTATCAGTAAGCAACTTAATTTTGCAATAGACACTCCTCCATGGTATGTGAAATGTTGGAAGGCACCCGAGGATTCGGTTAGCCATGGCTTGTGAAAGCAAAGGTTGGGGGGAGTGTCATACATAAATAAAACTAAAATACATGTGTAAACAAAAGAGAAGATGGATGATCTACCTTGCTGGTAGAGATAACATCCTTCATGGGAGCCGCTCTTGGAAGGTCTGTTTGGCAAGGGGGTTAGAGTGCCCACTACCATTCGTTGACAACAACAAACACCTCTCAAAACCTTACTTTTATTGCTCTTTATATGATTTCAAAACTGAAAAGCTCTAGCACATGATTTAATCCCTGCTTCCCTCTGCGAAGGGCCTTTCTTTTACTTTTATGTTGAGTCAGTAAACCTATTTCCCTCCATCTCAAGCAAGCAATTGAGTTGTTGTGATCCAACCATTTATATTATGATCTATTTAATCATGCCTTTTATTCTTCCTTGTTTGGTACAAATTTTATCTGAATGAATATGAATTTGAAGGCTATCAATGATTATGAGGAGATTGTTATGATTAAGGATGTAAGCTCTGCCATATAAGTTCTAATATAAAGGCTTTGCTCGGAAGATAAGTACAATCGTTAATAGTTCTTTGACCAAGAACAAAGTTTGCCATAACCAATTGTGATTTCCTATGCACCTTTATTTGTGATTTCTCTTTACTTATTTCAAGTTGAGTTATATGAGGAAGATGTTTACTAGAATGTCTTGTGTGAATTAATAAATGTGATGCTTCTTGTCCGTATTTTATTTATCAACTCTTCACTCCATAAACATGTGGTCTTGTTTACTGAGCTCAGTTTCGCTTGGGGACAAGCGAGGTCTAAGCTTGGGGGGAGTTGATACGTCCATTTTGCATCACTATTTTATATCATAATTTACTGTTATTCATTGATATATTTCATATTTAGAGATGATACTTATGTTATTTCACTTACTTTGCATGTTTCATGATTATTGGAGAATTATTCACCGGAGTCAGAATTCTGCTGGAAAAAGCACCGTCAGGATACCATATTTCTGAAGATCAACAATTGACGGAAAATACACCGAAGTTCTTATTTTCTTCCCAGATGACGGAGCCAACCAAAAGGAGAGGCTGAGGAGGGCCGCCATGCCCCCCCATAGGCCGGCGCGGGCCCTGCCCTGGCCGCGCCGCCATGTGGGGAGGGGGCCCACGGCCCCCCTCGGCCGTCTCTCTTTCGTGTACTTCATCTACCCGAAAACCTAAGGTGCTGAGAGGCATCGAGAATAGACACAGCCGCCTTTGCGGGGCGGAAAAACACCAGAGAGAAAGAGCTCTCCGGCGGGCAGGAATCCCCCGGGGAAATTCCCTCCCGGAGGGGGAAATCGTCGCCATCGCCACCGTCATCGAGCTGGACTTCATTGGGACCATCATCATCTCCACCATCAACACCGCCATCTCCACCGCTGCACCTCGTCTCCGCTGTAACATCTAGGGTTGAATCTTAGGTATTTCATAGGGGAAACTCTCCCGGTATTGATTACTACTTGTTATTGATGCTATTGAGTGAAACCATTGGATCAAGGTTTATGTTCAGATTGTTATCCATCATCATATCACCTCTGATTATGTTCCATATGATGTCTCGTGAGTAGTTTGTTTAGTTCTTGAGGACATGGGTGAAGTCTAAATGTTAGTAGTGAACTATGTTGAGTAATATTTAATGGTTTGATATTTAAGTTGTGGTGTTATTCTTCTAGTGGTGTCATGTGAACGTCGACTACATGATACTTCACCTTTATGGGCCTAGGGGAATACATCTTGTATTCGTTTGCTAATTGTGGGGTTGCCGGAGTGACGAGCAACCTGAACCCCCGTTGGTATATCGATGCGGGAGGGATAGCGGGATCTCGAGTTTAAGGGCTGTGGTTAGATTTATCTTAATTACTTGCTTGTATTTGCGGATGCTTGCAAGGGGTTTAATCACAAGTATGTATTAGTCCTAGGAAGGGCGGTGCATTAGCATAGGTTCACCCACACAACACTTATCAAAACAATGAAGATTAATCAACTATATGAAGCGAAAGCACTAGACTAAATTCCCGTGTGTCCTCAAGAACGTTTGGTCTTTATAAGTAAACAAACCGGCTTGTACTTTGTCCTAAAAAGGATTGGGCCACTCGCTGCAATTATTACTCTCGCATTTTACTTACTTGTACTTTATTTATCTTTTATATCAAAACCCCCTGAAAACTTGTCTGTGAGCATTTACAGTGAATCCTTCATCGAAACTGCTTGTCAACACCTTCTGCTCCTCGTTGGGTTCGACACTCTTATTTATCGAAAGTACTACGATACACCCCCTATACTTGTGGGTCATCAAGACTATTTTATGGCGCCGTTGCTGGGGAGTGAAGCGCTATTGGTAAGTGGAATTGGTAAGGAAAACTTTTACTGTCCGTGCTGATTTTGTTTCTGCCTGCTGCTATAAGTCATTATGGAGAGATCCTCCCTTGAATTTCTATTTGGGAAATCTACTACTACTGCAAAGGTAGTGGATGAGGCGCCAGGTGAGGAAGTAATTCCGTATAAAATACCTATGAAGATTATCGAACGTGTTGTGGATAACCGCTATGAAGGGGATGGAAGCTGTTCATCCTGGAGATCATTTATTGTTTTTACATGAATTATGCGGGTTATTCAAGTGTGCGGGTATTTCAATGGATGAAGTTAGGAAGAAATTATTCGCTATGTCGCTGTCTGGTAAAGCGGCGCATTGGTATAAACTGCTGAAGGATGGGCCTTCTCTTGATTGGAAGGATATTGTGCCTCTATTTTATTCTAAATTCTATCCTCCAAGTGAAATTCACAAAGACCAAAACCGCATATATAATTTCTGGCATCATGATGGAGAGAGTATTGCCCAAGCATGGGGGAGATTGAAGTCTTTAATGCTCAAATGTCCCATTCATGAGCTTCCTGGTAATATCATCGTTGATAATTTCTATGCAAGACTTTCTTTTCAAGATAAAACCTTGCTGGATACTACTTGTTCTGGATCATTCACACGCAATAAAGAAGAGTTTAAATGGGACCTTCTTGATCGGATCCAAGAAAATGCTGAAGGATGGGAGAAAGACAAAGGTAGAGTGTCAGGTATAAATTTTGATTATGAATGCATTGAAACTTTTATGGATACTGATAAATTTCGTAATATGAGTGCTACATATGGTCTTGACTCTCAAGTTGTTGCAAATTTTTATAAAGCTTTTGCCTCTCATTTTGAATTTCCTAGGAAGAATTTTGATAAGTTTCATGAACCTTATAAAGATAAAACTGATTCACCTATGGGTAAATGTGTTGAAATTAAAACTGTTGATCATATTCTTCCTGAAGCTTATATTGAAAAAACTCTTTTTCCTGCTAAAATGAAGGAGTATTCTGTTATAACTATTGTGGTTAATAAAAGTGCAAAGAAACCTATAGAACCTGAGGAGCAAATAAAGGTTGAACCTGCTATTGCAATAGTTAAAGATCTTGTGACTGAAAATGTAGAAGATGGTTATATCATTTTCTGTGAAGATGCATCTAATATTGTTTCGCATCCTAATAAGTCTAGGAAAGCCAGTGTTCATGTGCTCTCTGTTAGAGTTGGTGATCATTGTTATTATGGTTTATGCGATATTGGTGCAAGTATTAGTGTCATTCCTTATGAGCTTTACACGGAAATCATGCATGAAATTGGTTCTTGTGAACTTGAAGATATTGATGTGGTTATTCAGCTAGCTAATAGAGAAACTATCTCTCCTATTGGTATTGTTCGAGATGTGGAAGTTCTATGTGGTAAGATTAAATATCCTGCTGACTTTTTGGTACTTGGTTCTGCTGCTAGTAAGTCTTGCCCTATTATTTTTGGTAGACCTTTTCTAAATACTTGTGGAGCTGTTATAGATTGCAAGAAGGAGAAAATTGTAACTAAATTTGCTGGTGAATCTTATGAGTTTAATTTCTCTAAATTTGCCAAAACTCCTTATAAAGCTGATTTGCCTAATAATGATTTTAGAGTTGAACAGTGTGCATCTATTGCTCTTGCTCCTAATAATCCTTTGGAGCAACATTTGGAGGATAGTGAGAGTGAAGTCTTTAGGGAAGAAAGGAATGAGCTTGATGAAATTTTCCTTCGTCAACCTATTCTTAAACATGACTTGCCGGTTGAAGATCTAGGTACAACACCACCACCAAAGGAGGATCCTGTTTTTGATTTGAAACCATTACCTGATAATCTTAAGTATGCTTATATTGATGATAAGAAAACATGTCCTGTTATTATTAGTGCTAAGCTTTCAAATTTTGAGGAAGAAAGATTATTGGAAATATTGAAGAAACACGGAGGAGCTATTGGCTACACTCTTGATGACTTGAAGGGGATTTCTCCCTCTATTTGCCAACATGCCATCAACATGGAAGATGATGCAAAGCCTGTTGTTGAACATCAGCGTCGTCTAATTCCTAAGATGAAGGATGTGGTAAGGAATGAGGTATTAAAACTCCTTGAAGCTAGTATTATATATCCTATTGCGAATAGTAGATGGGTTAGTCCTGTACATTGTGTTCCTAAGAAAGGAGGAATAACTGTTGTACCTAATGATAATGATGAGCTCATCCCTCAAAGAGTAGTTGTAGGGTATAGAATGTGCATTGATTATTGAAAAGTTAATAAAGTTACTAAGAAAGATCATTACCCTTTACCATTTATTGATCAAATGCTAGAAAGGTTATCTAAAAATACTCATTTCTGCTTTCTTGATGGTTATTCTGGGTTTTCACAAATTGCTGTTAGAGCTAAAGATCAAGAGAAAACCACTTTCACTTGTCCCTATGGAACTTAGGCGTATGCCTTTAGGTTTATGTAATGCTCCTGCTACTTTTCAAAGATGTATGTATGCTATTTTTCATGGTTTTTGTGAAAAGATTGTAGAGGTTTTCATGGATGATTTTTCTGTCTATGGGAATTATTTTGATAATTGTTTGCGAAACCTTGATAAAGTTTTGCAGAGATGTGAAGAAACTAACCTTGTTCTTAATTGGGAGAAATGCCATTTTATGGTTAATGAAGGAATTGTATTGGGACATAAAATTTCTGAGAGAGGTATTAAAGTTGATAGAGCTAAAGTTGAAGCAATTGAGAAGATGCCCTATCCGAGGGATGTTAAAGGTATTCGTAGTGTTCTTGGTCATGCTGGGTTTTATAGGAGATTTATTAAAGATTTCTCTAAAATTTCAAAGCCTCTTACTAATCTTCTTCAAAAAGATGTACCTTTTGTTTTTGATGATGATTGTAAGGAAGCCTTTGAAACTCTGAAGAAAGCCTTAACAACTGCTCCTGTAGTCGAACCTCCTGATTGGAATTTACCTTTTGAAATTATGTGTGATGCTAGTGATTTTCTTTGTAGGTGTTGTTCTTGGACAGCGAGTAGATAAAAAATTGAATGTTATTCATTATTCTAGTAAGACTCTAGATGTTGCTCAAAGAAATTATGCTACAACTGAAAAAGAGTTATTAGCCGTAGTTTTTGCATGTGACAAGTTTAGACCTTATATTGTTGATTCAAAAGTCACAGTTCATACTGATCATGCTGCAATTAGGTACCTTATGGAAAAGAAAGATGCTAAGCCAAGGCTTATTAGATGGGTGCTTCTTTTGCAAGAATTTGATTTACATATTGTAGATAGGAAAGGTGCTGATAATCCTGTTGCTGATAATTTTTCTAGATTGGAAAATATTACTTATGATCCTGTTCCTGTTAATGATAGTTTTCCAAATGAACAATTAGCTGTAATAAAGGTGAGCTCGCGAGATAGTCCTTGGTATGCTGATTATGCTAACTTTATTGTTTCGAAGTATTTGCCTCCAACCTTTTTAGCTCAGCAAAGGAGGAAATTCTTTTATGACTTGAGACATTATTTTTGGGATGACCCACACTTATATAAAGAAGGAGTGGATGGTATTATGCGAAGATGTGTCCCCAAATATGAACAACAAGATATATTGAGTAAGTGTCATGGTAGTGTTTATGGAGGACATCACGCCGGAGATAGAACCGCACAAAAGGTTCTACAGTCAGGTTTTTATTGGCCAACGCTCTTTAAAGATGCAAGGAAGTTTATCTTATCTTGTGATGAATGTCAAAGAGTTGGTAATATCTCTAGACGCAATGAAATGCCTATGAATTATACTCTTGCTATTGAACCATTTGATTTTTGGGGATTTGACTTCATGGGTCCTTTCCGTTCTTCAGAAGGTAACACTCATATACTTGTCCTTGTTGATTATGTTACTAAATGGGTGGAAGCCATACCTACAAAAAGTGCTGATGGTGAGACCTCTTTAAAAATGCTTTTAGATGTTATTTTTCCTAAATTTGGAGTACCTAGATATATTATGACTGATGGAGGTTCTCACTTTATTCATGGTGGTTTTAGAAAAACTCTTGATAAATATGGTATTAATCATAGAATTGCTTCAGCTTATCATCCTCAAACTAGTGGGCAAGTAGAATTATCAAATAGAGAAATTAAATCTATCTTGGGAAAGACTGTTAATAAATCTCGAAAAAATTGGGCTAGTAAGTTAAAGGAAGCATTGTGGGCTTATAGGACTGCTTATAAAAATCCTATGGGAATGTCTCCTTATAAAATGGTTTATGGAAAAGCTTGTCATTTACCTTTAGAATTAGAGCACAAAGCTTATTGGGCATGTAAGAGAACTTAATAAAGATTTTAAACTTGCCAGGTAAGAAAAGGTTGCTACAATTGAGTTCTTTAGATGAATGGAGAAGTGAAGCTTATGAAAATGCTAAACTTTTTAAGGAGAAAGTTAAGAAATGGCATGATAGAAGAATTATTAAAAGAGAATTTAATGTTGGAGATAAAGTCCTCTTGTATCGGTCTCGTCTCAGATTTTTGGCAGGGAAATTACTCTCAAAATGGGAAGGACCATATGTCATTGAGGAGGTATATCGTTCAGGGGCAATAAAAATTGCTTCGCTGAAAGATGATGCCACACAAGTGGTGAATGGACAAAGACTCAAACATTATATTTCTAGAGATTCTTATAATGAAGATGTTGATGTTATTGAAGTGGTGACTCCGGAAGCTTTCATCAAAGACCAAATTGACAGTTCTGCAGAGTTCGACTTTGAATAGGTAACGGTTTTAGTAGTAAAAAGTCCGCGTTTAACTTTCCGAACAATATTTCTGCTATTTTTGGAAAATATGAAAAATTGCGAGATCGAAATGGAGTGGAGGAGACGCGCGAGGGCACGTCCCCACGTGGGGGCGCGGGCCCCAGCCTGGCCGCGCCGCCCTATGGGGACGGCCCCTCGGCGTCCCGTTTCCACTCGTTTTCGACCTGGTACTTTCCTTTTGTCGTGAAATTTTTTGCTATATAATCCCCCGGACCCTCCGAGATCCGTATATCGTTTTCTCGTCGTGTTTTGTTTCGAGCTGTTTCTGCCAGGATCTGTTTTTGCTCTAGAAGCACCATGGTCTCCAACAACAAGGACAAGGGGCCTTTGGAAGAAGATATTCAAGACCCCGATTTGATAGAAGAAGCTAAGAGCAAGGATGAAGGAGAAGTATAGGAAGATCCGCGAGTATAATAGCGCACCATCGTCGCAAGCATCGGGGTGGTAGAGAATCCATCCAACCTCAAGAGAAGCGCACGGATAAGCACTAGAGGGAAAGTTCCACGTCACTTCCTAGCTCCAAGGACATCTTCTCCAGGCATCAACAACCCTTTCCACACTCTAATTCATAAGAGGCAAATTGAAAGGACTCCTAAGGCAAAATTGCCTAGTAAATGGGATATGGATCGTACTAACAATGCAGGAAAGATGAAACCTGAAGCTGAGGAGTGGGGAAACAACTCTAAGAGTTGGGACTCGCCGTCTGACATACTCATTAACCGCGTCGAGCATAACTCAGAGCTGATCCGCAACCTCACCTACGAGATCGATGAGCTAAAGGAGCTCGTTAAGAAGCTTATCGACAAGAGTTCGCCATCACCACCGAAGGAGTAATTCATCATTGGTATTGGCATCCCCTTGGTTTGTTCCAAGCTTGGGGGAGTGTCGCGGTATCACATCATCACTATCTTTACCTTTTTACTATCAAGTAGTGTCATATCATGAGTAGGGAAGTTATCATATAAGATGGTTTGCAGTGTGGAAGTATCTCTCTCTTAGTTGGTTATCTATGTATCCCTTGGTGTGAGTTATCGTTATGGAATATTAATGAGAAGTCTTATCATTTACTTTTTGCACACCTTATTTTAGTTTGCAATTTCTGTTATATGATTACTCTTGTCATTATTATTGATATCACTTTGGGAGCATCAAGTAAATCTATTTGGTTTTGGCAAACTTAGCATTGGTCAATAGCAACAATACTTTGATGTTTAAGTAGAAAAGAGGGAAGTACATGTAGATATATTATTTCATTATCTTTCTTTCTTGTTAGCTAATGAGTTTAGTATTCTGAAGTTAAAATTGCTTGTGCTTAAAAGGAAGATGCATGATTGTTTCTATCACATGTATATTTGTTTGTTTCCCTCAACTCTTATGCTTGCTAATCAACCTTGCTAGCCAAAGACCTGTGCGAGAGGGAATGCTTCTCGTGCATCCAAAACCTTAAACCAAACCCATGCCATTTGTGTCCACCATAACTACCTACTATGTGGTATTTTGCGCCACTCCAAGTAAATATTTCATGTGTTACCTTTAAACGATTCAAACTCTGTTACTCCTTAATTGTGTCAATGTTTTATAGCTCATGAGGAAGTATGTGGTGTTTTATCTTTCAATCTTGTTGGGCGGATTTTCACCAATGGACTAGTGGCACATCCAGCTTATCCAATAATTTTGCAAAAAGAGCGGCAATGGGGTTCCCGGCCCCAATTAATTAACCTTCACTAATAATTCTCTTCACATGTTTTGCCCTGATTTATCAGTAAGCAACTTAATTTTGCAATAGACACTCCTCCATGGTATGTGAAATGTTGGAAGGCACCCGAGGATTCGGTTAGCCATGGCTTGTGAAAGCAAAGGTTGGGGGAGTGTCATCCATAAATAAAACTAAAATACATGTGTAAACAAAAGAGAAGATGGATGATCTACCTTGCTGGTAGAGATAACATCCTTCATGGGAGCCGCTCTTGGAAGGTCTGTTTGGCAAGGGGGTTAGAGTGCCCACTACCATTCGTTGACAACAACAAACACCTCTCAAAACCTTACTTTTATTGCTCTTTATATGATTTCAAAACTGAAAAGCTCTAGCACATGATTTAATCCACTGCTTCCCTCTGCGAAGGGCCTTTCTTTTACTTTTATGTTGAGTCAGTAAACCTATTTCCCTCCATCTCAAGCAAGCAATTGAGTTGTTGTGATCCAACCATTTATATTATGATCTATTTAATCATGCCTTTTATTCTTCCTTGTTTGGTACAAATTTTATCTGAATGAATATGAATTTGAAGGCTATCAATGATTATGAGGAGATTGTTATGATTAAGGATGTAAGCTCTGCCATATAAGTTCTAATATAAAGGCTTTGCTCGGAAGATAAGTACAATCTGTTAATAGTTCTTTGACCAAGAACAAAGTTTGCCATAACCAATTGTGATTTCCTATGCACCTTTATTTGTGATTTCTCTTTACTTATTTCAAGTTGAGTTATATGAGGAAGATGTTTACTAGAATGTCTTGTGTGAATTAATAAATGTGATGCTTCTTGTCCGTATTTTATTTATCAACTCTTCACTCCATAAACATGTGGTCTTGTTTACTGAGCTCAGTTTCGCTTGGGGACAAGCGAGGTCTAAGCTTGGGGGGGTTGATACGTCCATTTTGCATCACTATTTTATATCATAATTTACTTGTTATTCATTGATATATTTCATATTTAGAGATGATACTTATGTTATTTCACTTACTTTGCATGTTTCATGATTATTGGAGAATTATTCACCGGAGTCGGAATTCTCTTGGAAAAAGCACCGTCGGGATACCATATTTACGAAGATCAACAATTGACGGAAAATACACCGAAGTTCTTATTTTCTTCCCAGATGACGGAGCCAACCAAAAGGAGAGGCTGAGGAGGGCCGCCATGCCCCCCCATAGGCCGGCGCGGGCCCTGCCCTGGCCGCGCCGCCATGTGGGGAGGGGGCCCACGGCCCCCCTCGGCCGTCTCTCTTTCGTGTACTTCATCTACCCGAAAACCTAAGGTGCTGAGAGGCATCGAGAATAGACACAGCCGCCTTTGCGGGGCGGAAAAACACCAGAGAGAAAGAGCTCTCCGGCGGGCAGGAATCCCCCGGGGAAATTCCCTCCCGGAGGGGGAAATCGTCGCCATCGCCACCGTCATCGAGCTGGACTTCATTGGGACCATCATCATCATCATCTCCACCATCAACACCGCCATCTCCACCGCTGCACCTCGTCTCCGCTGTAACATCTAGGGTTGAATCTTGAGTATTTCATAGGGGAAACTCTCCCGGTATTGATTACTACTTATTATTGATGCTATTGAGTGAAACCATTGGATCAAGGTTTATGTTCAGATTGTTATCCATCATCATATCACCTCTGATTATGTTCCATATGATGTCTCGTGAGTAGTTCGTTTAGTTCTTGAGGACATGGGTGAAGTCTAAATGTTAGTAGTGAACTATGTTGAGTAATATTTAATGGTTTGATATTTAAGTTGTGGTGTTATTCTTCTAGTGGTGTCATGTGAACGTCGACTACATGATACTTCACCTTTATGGGCCTAGGGGAATACATCTTGTATTCGTTTGCTAATTGTGGGGTTGCCGGAGTGACAGCAACCTGAACCCTCGTTTGTATATCGATGCAGGAGGGATAGCGGGATCTCGGAGTTTAAGGCTGTGGTTACATTTATCTTAATTACTTTCTTGTATTTGCGGATGCTTGCAAGGGGTTTAATCACAAGTATGTATTAGTCCTAGGAAGGGCGGTGCATTAGCATAGGTTCACCCACACAACACTTATCAAAACAATGAAGATTAATCAACTATATGAAGCGAAAGCACTAGACTAAATTCCCGTGTGTCCTCAAGTACGTTTGGTGTTTATAAGTAAACAAACCGGCTTGTCCTTTGTGCTAAAAAGGATTGGACCACTCGCTGCAATTATTACTCTCGCATTTTACTTACTTGTACTTTATTTATGTTCTATATCAAAACCCCCTGAAAACTTATCTATGAGCATTTACAGTGAATCCTTCATCGAAACTGCTTGTCAACACCTTCTGCTCCTCGTTGGGTTCGACACTCTTATTTATCGAAAGTACTACGATACACCCCCTATACTTGTGGGTCATCAGCGTGTCGCGAACGGTCCATGGGGCATGAAACACGGGTCGTTTGGTAGCCTGTGCGGCCTTTTGCGCGCCGGAGAAGGAAGCCATGCCTCATCGTTTGGTTATCCGTTTCCAGCCCAACTTGCACGCAGGAAAATAGGAATCAGCTGTTTGGTTGCTCAAATCGCAGTTTCATATCCTTACCATAATTCAAATATGGTGAGATTACCATGCCATGGCTTGTTACATACGATCACAGACCACTCAGAAGAACAAGATCTTCACGGTCACCACGATGAGGAAGACGATGATGTAATCTTTTACCCGACTGGTGTACCTCCGGCGGTGCTCCTTTTAGGGCATGTACTTCCTTCGGCGGTAGCTGCGCTAATGGCACTGCCTCATCCATGGCCTGATTCAAATGGGCATATAATTTTGAAAAAAAAACAAAAAAATGAAAACCAAAGCATATAGTATTCTTATGTCATATACAAACGATTTCAGTTGATAAACATGGTATAAATACATTGAGTCGAAAAAATCATGTTTGTGATGTGATATCTCGAAGACTGTGGTATGAAGTCGAGGGTGAAGAGAATGGGTATTTTCTGGTTTTATGAAATGACTCCATATTGGTCAAGGACACTATATTAGTGCACTATATGCTAATCCTAGAGTTTGAGGTCATTTGGAGAAGGTCGAAAAATGCTAAAATTAGAAATGGGGTTGTTTGGGCTATCTTTGGGGTTCTTTTCTAGCTTATTTGGACAACCGGTTGCTTGTTGGAGTTGTTGCCCTAGCAAAAGGGCTAGGATTGTTCACAAAACAACCATAACATCTAGTAAAATGGCATTACATGTCACGGTTAAGCCAAAAGCCTCATTTCAAATATTTCAAATTTATTCAAATTTGGTTCAAATTTATTCAAATTTGGTTCAAATTTGAAAGACATACAAGTTATAGCACACATAGTGCATACATGTTCACATATAGTGCACTAGATGCTAACCCTGTAGTTTAAGGTCATTTGGATGCGGTCGAAAAAATGTTTGGGCTGCCTTTGGGGGCTCTTTTTAGCTCATTTTGAATAATCTGTTGCTTGTTGGAGATGTCTAACCTAGCTAAAGGGCTTGAATTATTACAAATATTGCATAACAACTGATAAATGACTTGGACGTCACTGTTAAGCCAATAGCCGATCAAAATATTTCAAATATTTACAGAATTTCAAATTTTAGTTTTATGAAATGACTCCATATTGATCCATCACAACACCACAACCATGGAATTTATTTTTAATCCAACAATATTTGAGCCAACAAAAAAATATTTGAGCCAAACATGGCATTATTTCGTTTGAATGTGCAAACTTTCAAAGCTAATTTATTCGAATTCGTAACATAGTTTATCTTACAACTCCACAACTCAACAATTCCTTTTCAAGCCTCCGCTCGAAATGGCCGCAATGCTTCAGATTCTTCAAATTTCCCCAATTTCAACACGAACCCTAGATCCAAAGTTAAAAGGGGAAAACGCAATTGAGGCTCAACTCGGGTGGCAATCAGGGCAGCGGGTCAGCTATGCATATCTCGCCGGACGGTGATGCCGCTGAGTCGCCGGAGAATAAGAAGAAAAGGGGGGCCCGAAGAAAAGGTAGGGGACGACGATATGGTAAGCAATGGCGGGCATAGGCTCGTTCAGGCTCCGTCTCCACCAAAGGTGAGATGGACGAGTGATGTGGGGTCCACGCTGAGTTGGATCAGTCGTCGGTCGCATGCTGAGATGGTTAAGTTGTGGATCCCACCTGGACTAATGACCCGTTCTGAGCCTAACGAACGAATGTTGTATATGAGTTATTTCAAGTAGCACATGAATCGCATGGGAGCTATTTCGGCCAACGTCGTTGCATTTCAGTCCATTTCCCTCAACTATGTCGCATAGGAGTTATTCGCCCTAAAATATTTCCATGACTCCTCTATTTGGCGCCCAAACTCAAACACTCCAAAGTCTGCCTTATGGGCCTCTATTATCAAAAATTTACCTATCCTAAAGAGTCATTTCTGTTACCAAATAACTCAAGGAAATATCTCTCTTTGGAGTACTCCTTGGTGTCTAATCATCCAGCAAGCCACATATACATACCTAGCTAAGGTAAACGATCTTTGGTTACCAAACCAGCAGGCTTGGGATGAGAACCTTGTCAATTCCCTCTTCCAACAGCCCATGAAGCAGTGCATCAAGCAAACTCCCATCATCCACTCGCAGGATCGGGACTTATTGTGTTGGAAGCTAACGTAAAATGGTAAATGAAAATTTAAAAGTGCCTACTATGCAAGACGGGTTTCTGCAACAACCACTACTCTTTTGAATCAGGTTTGGAAATCCAATGAAATTTTGCCAAGAATTCAGGCTATTGCTTGGCGCTTTCTTCGCAAGGCTATTCCCACTGGAGCACGTGCAGGGAAATACTCTAAACATATTAGTTAGTATTGTTTTAGGTGTGGCTTGGATGAAGATGATGTCCACCTCTTTTTTACATGCCACTTTTCAAACGTCGCATGGTTCAGCGCTCCTGGTACATCAGAACAGAGATGATTACTCAAAATGCGCACTCTTTAACACAAATTTTACTGTCCATCCATAACATGCCACATCCACACACTTCTCTTCAAAATGTTCTAACCTTTATGTGGTGCATCTACAAATCTAGAAATTGTTTTCTTTTGGTAGGAAAAGGGGAGAGCCATATCAGATTAACATCAATACGCAAGCTTTGCAAAATAACATGGAACTCGTCCAACATTCACAAATGTTTTTGCAGATGATGTCGCGGCAAATAACAAGGAGAACCCTTGATACTGACATGAACATTTCAGGTCTGAAGATATATTCAAATGCCGCATGGAAGAGCAAAAAAAGTACCATGAACTACAGGTACTGAAGCAACAGGAATAGGCCCTTGATACTGACATGTACATTTTAGGTCCGAATATATATTCAAATGTCGCATGGAAGAGCAAAAAGAAGTACCAGGAACTACAGGTACTTAAGCAACATGAATAGGCGTCTTCATGCAATTTTACTACAACGGAAACAACTACAACATCATGATACAAGCTTCTACTTCCTTGGCTTCTTCAGTTTTACAAGAAGGGGCAAAGGCCATGGTCCTAGCAGCTTAGATCTCCGAGGAGCTAAGGATCAACAACCCAACCATGCTCACTCACTAGCAATCAAAAAACTAGACTCTGATCATATAGACCGGAATACTAGGGACACTCTTGCCAAGATCCTCAGCTCCAGATCCTGGTTACAGGCTTGGTGTTCCACATCAAGAGAGACATCAACGGTGTTGCTCATAATTCTACTCATTGGGTGCTTACAAAATCTATAGGTCTACCTATATTAGGTTGTACTTTTACAGCTCATTCTTCCCCTTCGTGCCATGCTATCTCTCTTCTTCAAGACTCTGAGTGGCAAGGCTTTGTAATACATATTGTACAATGTCGTTGAGCTAAATGAATTAAATTGGCGCCCTCGGCGCCTTTCCCTGTTCAAAAAAATGAAACCCATGCAGCCGTCCTCTTCTCATATTTGCTACCCCACCAAAACGTTCCAATAAGGACATTCATATGTTGGAATATGCCCCTTGCCAGTTTAAAGCAAGACATAGAATAGGCTGGCAACACTTAGGCAACCAATATAGTCCAAACCTCCTTGGTTCTCGAAGTTAACTCAAGCTGGCTTCCACTCTCTTCCATACCATGTCCTTGAATATTTAAAAGCACACGTATTTCATCTCCCCACATCCGATGGCATCCTTGAGTATTTCTCATTTAAAGCTTCTAATGGTACATTCAAAACTTCTTTCAGCTCATCTCTTATGACATTTGGGCACTTCTTGTTGTAATAAGCTGACGACTTTGTGAGATTCACTCGTTGACCCGAGGCTAGGCTATAAATTTGGAGTATTAGATTTAATTCTTCTGCAGCCTCTAGGGTTGCTTTTAGGAATATATAGGAAACTATCGTCCGCAAAGAATAGACAGCTCGCAACTGGTGCCGACAGTGCCATCTTCAGTCCCGCGTGATTCACTGCTCCACTTCTATGATTTTGTAAGACATGAGGAACCTTCTACAGCCAAAATAAAAATATATATGGTGATATAGGATCTCCATGTCGGATTACACAAGTCGTTCTAAATTCTTCAAGATGATCTCCATTGAATAGAACTCAGAAAGGTACAGTTACACATTCCATGACTGATGAAACCCAAGCGGGGAAAACCCTAACTTCAACATGATCCTCTCCAAATATTCCCACTCCACCATATCACATGCCTTCATCATGTCCAATGACTTGAAGGCACAACTTATATTCTTATTTGCTTTATTTGTTTTCATAAATTGGAAACCCTCATATGCCAAAATTATGTTATCGGTAATTAACCTTCCTAGCACAAAGGCCGATTGCACCTTCGATATGATTTCAGGCAACACTTTATTCAGCATTTTAGCCAAGACATTCGATGCAATTTTGCACAGAACATTGCACAAGAGGATCGTTCTGTATTGACTCAAATACAAAGGATTAGTAATTTTTGGGATAAAAACCATGAATGTTTTCTTTATTACCTACGCACTATCTTCCACATTTAAGATGTGCAACATTATGCCCATCACGTCCTTCCTGAAAGAAATGAGCTAGGAAGCCATCCGACTCATAAGCTTTTGTTGGAAACATCTGGAATAACACATATGCAATTAATTTCCTCTTCCGAACAGGGTTCAACAAAATCAACATTCATCGCAACTGTGACATGCGACATTATCCCGCACGGCCTCCACATCAACACATCTTTCCGATGTATATATAACTTCAATAATAGCTTTTGGCCATCGACTCCATGTCCCCTATCTTCTGTCATCGAGCCCTCATCACAAGCGAGCTTGGAAATTTTGCTCTTTCTCTTTCTATGTGTTTCTTGAAAGAAGCATGTATACTATCCCCCTCTCTTAGTCAGTGAATCCCCAATCTTTCGCGCCACATCGTCTCCTCCCCGATCTTGCATTTCTATTCTACATAAAATGGACCAGAGCGACTTGGCTCGGCACTGAGTTCCTGTACCTTTCCCTTCAGCTCTTTATATACTAAGTTAAGCTACCAAAAACATCAGGGCTCCAAGCCTCAATCTCCTTGCTCAGCAATGTCATTTTCTCGTGTAGTTCAGAAGAACAGTTATCCGGCTTGCTCTCCCAATTGTTCAGATCTTTTTAGGAAGAAAAAAAATACAGTTTTCGATTTTTTTCTAAACCGAGCTCACTGGAGCTCAGGAGCCAAAAGTGCTTTCGATATAGCTACCATCCAATTTTTGTTCTCAGTGCAAGGTGTGACCAATAAGGCCACATATGAAGCATATTGAAAAATAAGGGCACACCCAGACTCCAGTAGCACTGAAGTAAAAACGAAAGAAAATAACACCATCAAGTATCATACTTACATTTCTTCAAGACACACAACAAAAAGTTATGAACATACATTTCTATTCAAAAAGTACAGAACATACTAACATGTAGTTAAAACTGAAAAGGATATTCTTACCTTTTGTATTGACATATCCATTATTTTATTTTATTTTAAAATGGGCAAAATATTTGTCCTTACATATTAATCAATAACAAGATAATTTTGTAGTTAATTAACAAAAAACAAATAAAATCATACGAAAGTAAACTACTCAGAAAACAAATAAACCCCACGCGGCCACACCCGCATAGTGATCTCATCAAACACTCCCAAAAAGCCACAAACAAAACCCTTGACACTTGACAACACCACGGAGCCCTCGATAAGAATACCTCAACTGAAGGCAATGGGAAACACCAAAGCCAGCAAACGACCCAAACCAAGAGGACAAGCCGAGAAACGAAGATCATCCCTCAATCAGCTTTGGGTGCCTTTCTTATGGCGCCACTTTTCTTGCCTTTGTACCTCAGTGACTTCTCTTTCCTGGTGGAGGTCTCAGGGCAATCACCCACCTTCTTGATTTTGCTCTTGATTGTTGGCCCCATTAGAAGGCAAGCAATCTCCCTTTCACATCGAGGAATAGCAGACTACAAGTTGTTGAGCATGTCACAAAGATCTTTTACAAAGAGAGCATCGGGATTAAGAGCAAGTGGTGGCTGAAGGGGCACAAAAATCACATCTGAGCGCTCGAGTTAGCACAAAGTTGACTACAAGTCCACCTCCACATGACCGACTGACAAAGGCAAAGTAGGACTGCCACAAACACCTGAAGATGATGTATGATCTGCAGCACCAGAGCGGCGACACATAGGGAAAGGTGGACAACGACAACGAAGAGTTGTCCCAAACACGAGGAGAGAAGAATCCATAGATCTCCACTCCCTTATCCATTATTACATTTATATATTTGACCTCGTTGCCAAATCCAAATAGGTTCTGCACTAACTTCAAGCATCACAAGATAAAACTGAGACTTGGCCTATTTAATTTAGATGATTACACACCAAGCCATAAAACTTCACATTTTTCAGATCTGACACGCCATGGAGTTGGCATTATAAATTGATGCAGCAAAATTTAAACTTGGAAGGTCCCTAGATACCCATCTACAAAGCTCCAGGTTCCACTACGCGCACCGAAGTAAGGTTCTTGAGACCTAGGACTCCTCTCATCCACTTCTTGGTATCCAAGCCTTTGTTCTTACAACTTATGTTGAAAAAAATTACTGTTCGTTTGAGGTCCAAAGGGTTCCAACTCAAAAATACGAAAAACATGCAGAGTTAGATACCAAAGAAAGAGGATTTTGTGGGAAATCCTGTAAATTATTTAAATATAATGGTGGTAACTCATGATATTATGCAAATATGTGACTTATTAATATAATTAACTTCAAAGTTTGTACATACGCTTTCTGACATATCAATCACTGACCTGATGGCCCTACCTGAAAGTTTGACGTTTGGGCTGAGCTCGGGCTCCAGTTTTATGCCCTGGAAAACTGGTGAAAATAGGTGTAGTATAATGTATCTTATACTCAACAATTAATTAATATGATGCTTTTAAATAAGAAAATAATACTATATCATTGTTTACGATCCGACAAGATCGAGCTCGGGCTTGGCATTTTTTGTTCAAGCTTTTGACCCGTATATACCTAGCCGTAGTCTAGTCTGTGAGGCACATCTGACCCCAAAATTTACATAGACAGGATAATAATTTGGTGAAAATATCCACTTATGTATCATATGAACTCTAGATTTTTTGTTTTATAGTATCCTAAAATATAAATCTATATTAAAGATATTATACCAATTTATAGATGTCTACCAAGATAGATAAATATATATACACATAAATATGCACTATATTTATGCTACTACACAAATTAATGTTAGAATAAATAGGATTTTACTTTATTATTATCTCACACTTGAAAGTAGTTAGTTTAAATCTCTGTAAGGCTCAATGTATTTAGAACTAATGAAATTTGTATTACATAAAAAGTTTTAAATGTAGCGCAACATGTTGGATGTGTTTGTGACATAAACAAATATAAAAGTTTAGTATAAATATGAACCCAAACAACCTTGCAATGTTTGCTCAACAAAGAATCATATGGTCTTTACTGAGTCCCAATAGTACCACAAGGCAGCCGAGTGCATGGGTAGGAGGATGATGCCCATCCACACGGTCGACAACCTTGCCATTTTTCTTTGCGTTTACTTACCAACCTCACCTTGCCGGCTGATCTCCTTCAACTTGTAAATGCCAAGTGAAAAGAGGTAACCCTCGCTAGGTGGACGGCTCCTCATGAACGCGCTCCACCTCGCCGCCTCAACCATCAGCATCTCCTGTCTCCTCATTTCTTCTTTCACCCGACGTTCTTGTTGTTCAAATGTCGAGCCTAAGTAACCACCTGTCCACCTACTCAACATATCACTTGCACTGGAAAGGGTAAATGATACCTTTGTGCTATGCTCGGAGAAAGCTTGGAGCGCTTTCTCAACAAAGAACCCCCTGATCTTGACAGAGTCCAGAAGTACCAGATAGTTATGAAGCTCATAAGTGCAAAAACCCCGGCGCCACCAACAATAAACTGGACTACCGCCAGCCCCCTTCTAACAGATGTTAGCTTTACCTCTAGCCTAGCAACTTGAATAGTTAAAATGGCCGTTTCACCTTTCAGCGAAATAGAACTGTTGTCGAGAGAATTGAGCCTGACCTCGAGGTTTGTTACCCTTGCTGGAATGTCACTGTTGGAGTTGTCCTTGGATGAGACAAGTGAGCATAACGACCGTCGATGCAGCACATCAATCCCACGTGTGGCCACCATGCCCGTGCCCACCGCGAGCGGGCGCACCCCCGAGTGCATGGGCGGGCCAAGCACGCCTGAATGATGCCCATCCAGATGGTGGACAGCCTTGACCTCCTGGCTGGACATCGGGATGTGGAGGCCGGTGAAGCGAGCCATGGGTGAGGATAGGCTGGCCGAGCTCCGGGGTTCCCTGCCCTTGTTGATCAGCTCGAGATTGGAGCCGTCCTCACTGGCCACACGGTTGGCTTTGAAGACGCAGGCGTTGTGCTCGGCGACGGCCGTCGTGTTCATGAGACGGGCGACCTTGCCGGCGACGATGGGGCGCAGCAGGAAGTGGTCGTTGAAGACAGGGTTGAAGACGTTGTCCTCCTTGGCAGGCTTGCCGGCAACAATGGGGCCTAGCAGGAAGTGGTCATTGAAGACAAGGCCGAAGATGTTGTCCACCTTGGCAGGCTTGCCGGCGACGATGGGGCCGAGAAGGAAGTGGTCGTCGCCCTGGTTGAAGACGAGAACGAAATTTGTTGCCTTGACGATGCGGGCGAAGGCGATGTGCTCCTTGCCCTCGCCGCCGCCGGCGATGGAGACGCAGGCAAAGAGTGTCGCGTTGAGGTTGAGGGCGGTGATGACGTTGGACCCCTCGTCGTCGCGGATCTGCCCATCGAGAAGAGGGCCTTTGCGGCCGACTATCCCAGGGCAGCGACGACGAGTCCAGACATGACGATTTCCGCAACGCGGCCAGACTTGATGTTGGGCACCTCAACGGAGTGCACCCGGCCGGACCGCGGGTGCTCCTTGGGATCGACGGGGGCGACGGACCGAGGATCTTCCATGCCGGAGGGAAGGCGGAGCGGCGGGGCGGGGTGGGGGCGCGGGGCGGGGAATAGGTTTAGGGTTGTTGCTCGCGGAGAGCTAGCGGGGGACTCCACTCGCCTGGTCCGCCTCACCGACCGCATAGGTCACTTGGCGTCGCGTCTCGGTCTCAGTCTCAGTCTCGGTCTCGTCCACCTACTTGCAAGTCTCGTCGGTTTCTCACCATGTGTTAGATTGACGTGGCAGGTTAATTACTAGGCGGGCAGCTAAATGTTCATAAAGGAATAATATCACTCATGACATATGAGTCGATTCGGTCGATTTCCCTACTGCCTCGTCGTGCGTGTGCCATTACGAACGGAGGGGAGGTCGCAGCGGAGCGGCTAAGGCGACGACGCGGCTGGAATTGCTCGCCGAAGGGCGAGGGTTTTTGCGGAGGAGCGGTGGTGGGGAGTAGGGTTTTGGAACCCTACTCCACTCCGCGGCCTGTATAAATACAGGGCGAGCCTCGTGTTTCTCGGGACCTCGAGAAACTTTTACGGGCCAGGCCACCGATTCGGGCTCTGATCGGCGACGCTTTCGGCCCGAACCCGTAAATCTGCCGAAAAAATTCAGTTCCGGCGACATTTATGGGTTCTGTTAGAGTTGCACTAATCCGCATGGGACTCTTACGGGAGATATTCCTAGTAGATGTCGACGTACTATTGAAGATAATAATTGAGATATTGTTATTCAATTTTTTCATGTTTTATCTTTTTCATGCCACTCCAAAAAAAAGCATTCTCTTTTTTCATGTTTTATCTTTGACTAAAAATCAATCTAAGTATATAAAAATATTTAATATAAAATTGGTATCATTAGAAAATATTTTTCTATACGATTCTAACAATATCAATTATGTACTATATACTTGAGATATTGTTATTCAATTTATTCGGTCAAAGTTCACCTTAATGTGCTCGTATGCAATATTCCTAGAAATGAAGGTAGTAGTATACAACACATGATCTAAGGAATGAGCTGAATCGGTGACGCGCATTTTCAGAACACAGGTACTGCTGATCCTGGTTGGAACAATTTTGAATTTGACTATATTTACATTTTTTCATAAGTTACAGAGTTCTGCCTACTAAGTTACATGCCTTTTAGAAACATACTGGATTCCTTCAGATTGTTCATTACAAATTTGTCATTTGTTCCTAATTAAGATACATATTTTTGAATTTCGGTACGTAATTTAGCACACGCACAAATACATGTGTCCTTTACATGCAAATACAAAATTATCCAAACTTTAAGAGACACAAACATGCAGATTTTTGGCCAGCACATTAAATCGGGTCCAGCAGGACCCGGGTGCTGCTGCGTATTTCTGCCGAAATCGGCGGCGGATATGCCTAGATTTGTGATGACTATATGGTGTGACCGGGTCACCCTCTAGCTAGCACGTCAGACGTTGGATTTTGCAAAGACGAAATCGATGCATCTTGGTATTAATTCTCTACTTTATTTTGTCCATGTGATTCGAAAAACAAGCAACTAGGGGGAAAAATGCAGTACACGATTTAGGCATCGATTATGCCATGCGTGTTGAATCGTCATACAATAACGGAGAAAACACATCAGTAAGACGTTCCTCCATATCCAATAGCTGGCTATCACATGACCTTAACAAGTGCAGTTTAGAAAAATAATAATTGAATACAGCAAACAAACTAAGGAATAAATAAATACTATAAGATTTTTTAAAATCTTAATAAAGAGGTGAACCTATGTTATTATTTGGGGAAATTTGAACAGAGCGAAACACAATATTATTTTATAGCATGTTGTCCCCATCATATGATTATTGTTCAGCGTGTCAAATCAGAGGCGGGCATGTGGGGCAATCATATGAGAAAAGCCTTTTTTAGAGGAGCACCAATTTTTCAGGGCTAGCATCTCCATTATATTAAACAAGAAAATCAATTACAATGGTTAATTACATCGGGACCTAGGATAATTATTCGCACATTTACAAAAAAAAGAAACAGAGGATACTTAGAAATAATTCTACGGCATCTAAATCCGCCTACTCTCGTTTGGTCGTCGCCGCATTGCTGGAGATGAGGACCAAGTTTAGGAGAGCACCACTGAAATAGTCATTTATTTTCTTTTTAAAATAAAAATGGATCTGATTGAGTAATCCGCATGGAGTGTATTCCTAGTGTATATCAATGTAGTAGCTATGTTATTCGCAAAAAATGTAGTAATATCCGTCGCGTACAATGGGAACTTTTTTGTGAAACACGGTACAGACGCAGACGCTCACACATCATACATACACTCACCCCTATGAACGCACGCATGCACGCACACCCTACAAATATAAGCATATTCGAGAGACTATCGACGGAACGTCGCCTTTCACTGGAAAAAAAATTCCGCATTTTAAACTCTGGTGGGCTGGAGGTGCCACTGCCCTCTTAACCATCCAACCACTAGTTGGTTTTCCAAGGAAGGGGCCGAATCGGCGGGGGACATGGCCTGATTTGTGATAGTGATTCTTTTTTTGCGGGTAACACACTGGTCGGAGTCGACGACTCAGACTGCGTACGCCCGCGGGTGGAAACAACTTGTACACATGAAATAAAATCGCAAACGAAAAGACCAATAGCCCGACGACCAAACGAACACCATAGAGCATGAGCCCTCGACAACATGGACCTCCTAGCTCCTCCAAGCCACCGATGTGATCGGGTTAAATCCAGGGTGCTATCATTCGAAGCAGTGCCGCCACCGCCATCTAACCATGGCCACTGCAAGGCCAAAACCTAACCTAATTAACTATTGTACGTGCCTAACGTGGTAAACCAGGTTCCTCCTCCTTTTAGTATTCGACAGGTCAGCGAGAGATTTTGGCATGAGGAGATGGTGCCCATCTCAAACGCCGTAAACCAAGTTCCTCCTCCTTTTATTCGGTATGCCAGCGAGAGATTTTGCCATGAGGTGACGGTGCCCATCTCGAGCGGTGTTGTCGCATGTCTCAGCACAATGGTTGCACGCAATGTATTACCAGAAATTAGAGAACAGACTTGCAGCACCCGAGCTCCATCGCTCCGGATATTTGAAAATTTCGAAAAAATATTTTCGAGTTTCATAAAGTCACAAACTTTATTCATGACACAAATGTCTTGGATATTACAGCAAATTTTTGGTAGAAATTGCGTTATATTTTCGGATATAAAATCTGGCTGTATATAGGACTATGAAACTGATTTTTTGTCGGAAATTTGTCCCTTTTGTGTAGCCCAAAATATAATGCTTCCTCCATAAAATGTTGCTAAGAAAGCACCAAGATTAAGGGAATCCCCATAGGCCCTACCCAAAAGTGACTGTTTACGTCCGCGTGACCGAGAAATGGGTCTACCTCCAGCACAGCGACCAGATGCAAACTGACCGGTCTATCCGCGGGGATGCAAACATGGCCCAAATTTGCGCTGCAAATGTTGTCAGCATTGACGCTGCGTGGACAGGCCGCGTGACCGTGTGTTCCTAGCCAGCCCCGCATGCCAAAGACAGCGGAATCGAAGAGCTTTCATCTGTGTCCCCATCCCCTTCTATGAAGCCCTAGGGCGCCGCCGCCATCCCACCGTTGCCCAGCCATACCGTTGTAGTATCCCAGGTCTCTTCGTGTCATGCCTCACCGGAGTACAGACTCAGAGCTAGGGTAGTTGAGAGGACTTGCCCGCAATGCTCGCGTCCATGTTGCCAAGATGCAAGAGGCTGCTAGTAAAGATGTGGAGCGGGCATTTGGTGTGCTCCAAGCTCGATGCTCTATTGTTCGTCACCTAGGTAAAACATGATCTATTCAGACTATGGATGAGGTGTTGACATGCTGTGTGATCATGCACAAGATAATTGTTGAGGTATATCATCACGATGGCCGCAATGAACATGGATGAGACTTCTAGATTGAGTTGGTTGAGCCAAATCCTGAGGAAGGAACATGGGAGGAGTTTCTGAATTTAAATGTTGAAGTCTTTAATATCATCATTTTCAGACGCCTCCAGAAGGATTTGATTGACCGTCAGTGGACATTATTTGGCCATGAAGAGCAGGAGTGGTCAATCTCATCTCATTTGATTTGTTTTTTTGTTTTTTGCGGGGGATCTCATTTGATTTGTTAATTGTGAACTACACACTTATTTGGATGTAATAATAAAGTATTTCAAACTTCTATTTTGGCTCTTTGTATGGTCTATTTGTTTGATATATTGCACTATTTTGCTGGAAAAACTCCAACCCATACTCATCAGAGAAAATATATACGTTGAACCGCTACGGCACCTCTCACGGCATCTCCAACGGGCCGACGCATTTTGGACGTCCAAAATGTCCGATTGTGTCCGTTTGCGTCGGCCCGTGGACGCCATGCGGCCCAGGGTGACTGTTTGCGTCGGGGTACCTCCAGCGATGCGGACGCATTTTTTAGCGGAGACAGCGTCAAGGTCGTTAATGGCATTTTACGTCCCGAAGAGGACTGCCACCAGCGATTAACTGTTCCCACGCGATGACGGTCGTTCCCACGCGTGCCCAATACATTGCAAGTTTTGCCGGTGTTTCGCGCGCTCAGGAAACGACCAGCGCGGCAACACCATTTCCCGCCCCGCCGTGGCTATATATGCTGGACACCGGCGGGGGTGACGGGCACACCTCAAGCTAAACCATAGCATCCATCCATGGCCGAACGCAACCTTAGTTGGGAACAGTTAGTTCAGATGTGCCGCCATGTCCATCCGGAGGAGGATGAGGAGCTAGTCGCCGCCGGCGTTCAGGCCGAGCAACTGGACCTGGAGGCGGCGGCGGAGGAGGCGGAGGTTGCGGAAGTGGCAGAGCGCGCGAAAGGGCTCCTCGCAGCGACCAGGGCAGAGATCGCCAACACCAGGGCCGAGCTCGCCGACGCCAGGGCGGTGCTCGCGGAGGCGCGGGCGGCAATGACGACATCGCGGACGACGACGCCCTCGTACCTGGCCGCTTCGAGTGCGCCGGTGACCAGTTCGTTCTGGTCGCGTACTTCGAGACTCTGGCTGGGGACGCCCTACGTCGTCAGGCTTGGTTGGCGGAGGAGGAAGCCCATAGCTATGTGATCGCCATGGCTCGGGGGTACATGTGCTCCGACCTGGACTCGCTCCAGCGGAGGGGCCCTTCTCCCCCGCGGGTCGAGCAAGAGAACCGGGAGCTGGCGGGCGCCATCGCCGCCAGGGACGAAGCGGTGGCGGAGGCGGCTAGGGACAGGGCCCGCTTCCAAGCCCAGCTGGCGGGGTTGCAGACGGCAGCCCAGACGAACGAGGCGGCGGCGGAGGCGGCGGCGGAGGCGACATCGGCCTAGGCGGCGGAGGTGGAGGCCAACTCTATGGCCAGGACAATCATGTGGGACTCCTCCCTGGCCGAGGCCCTCGGACGCTGCAGGCGGGACGAGGTGACAAATCTGCGGCCTGTGCGGCGTGCGGAGTGTGCGAAGCGCTCGCGGTTCGACGACGGCGTCGGCCCCTCCGGCGGCCAGTAGTAGGCCGCGCGACTGCGAGTAACCGAGGCCGTGGTAGGCCGCGCGACGGCGAGTAGGTACGGCCGTTGTAGTTTTAGCTTAACTCGACTAACTGTCTCTATAAAGATGGTCCTTTTGGCCAATCAATAGTAATAAAAAAATATTTTGCTTACCTAGTCACTACTGACCGGGCCCGGATACACCGAACGCGGACACTTTTCGCGACCGCGCAGCGTCCACGGAGACGCAAACCTGGAGCGTATTTTTGTCAGGTTTGCGTCGCCGCTGACGTCCGGTCGTTTTGTGTCGGCTCGCTCAAGATGGTACCAGACGCATTTTTTAGCCCGACGGACGCAAACAGTCGCTCAGTTGTGTCACGCCGTTGGAGATGCGCTCAGGGCATCTCCAGCGGCGCGACGCAAACGGTTGCGTCCGCTTTGGTCGTAAATGCGTCTGGCACCCTCTCCAGCGGCACGACGCAAAGTGACCGGGCCGTCCGCGGAGACGCAAACCTGGCCCAAATATGCGGCAGGTTTGCGTCTCGGCGGACGCGCAAAGTGTCCGCTGCGGTCTCCACCGGGGCCGCCTGGCAGCGAGCCTGCATGGAGGGCATCGCTTCCTTGGCCATCGCTTCCGCGGTCAGCGCTTCCGCGTCTGCGCCGCAGCCTTCGCCATGAATGCCGCAGCTTCCTGTTTTGCGCGTGCACTGGCGGGCGGCGGCTGGGCTTCTGCGGCGCCTTCAATGGCATCGTATCCCGTGCGCGGCCGCCCTTAAAAGTCCACCGGCCGCGTTGCTCCTTCGCCGCGCAGCTCCACTCGCACCACAACCGCCGCAGCGCCATGGGGAAGAAGAACGACTTCGAGGCCTCCGGCAACGGCAGCAAGAAGGTGCCGCTCCCCGTCACGGTGGGGAGGCTCATGCACGGCAAATGGGTGCCGTGCGACGCCTGGTCCGGCGTGCAGCTGCCTGGCGGCTGGCGGCTCAGCTGCCGCCGGTGCCCATCCCTCTAGTTCCTGCGCGCGAGCCTGAGCGGACCAACGAGATCCGGCGCAGGAGGCGATATCTGCCTGCGGACCTCCGCGCCGATCCGGCGTACGCCATCGACTCCGAGCAATGGCGTACGTACCTGTCCACGGAGACGGACAGTAGACGACGGGTTGGCTTCATGGGCGACAGGGATTATCCCTTCGGCCCTGCACCGCCGGCTCGTCGTCAGCAGGCGCCGACGCGACGTGAGCAGCCGCAGCACAACGACCGCGAGGACGAGGACGACGACAACGAAGCCTACGCCGTGTACGACGACGACGACGACGACTACAGCGAGGCGCTCGCGTACCATAGCGAGGAGGTGAAGGACGACAGCGAGGACTACGTCGGCCTCGTCTTCCACGAATGGCAGCAGGCCATGGCGGAGGGCCGGAACTTCGAGTTCCCCGACAACATGACGGACGACGAGATGGCCAAGCTCGGCCTCCTCGTCTCCGAGTACGACGCGCCAGTGCAGCCGCCGTTGCCCCGCTACGCGACCGTTGTCATGCCGCCGGGCCTGGCCGCGGATGAAGCCCTTCGACAGGCGCTCCTAGACTCGGCGGCGCCTCCTCCACCGCCGCCACAGCCTTGGGCGCCTCCCCCACCGCCGCCACAGCCTTATGGCTGGGCTCCTCATCCGCCGCCACGGCCGCAGCCCTGGGCGCCTCCACCGCCGCCTCAGCCGCAGCCTCCTCAACCTCGAGCACCAGCGGCGCGCCGGCGTACGCTCCCCCGGATGGTTACTGACCGTGGGTCGTACCGGAGCTCATCGTGCTCGACAGCGACGAGGAGCAGCACAGCGACGAGGAGCAGCAGTAGGCATTTAGGTTTTTTATTATGTTTTAAGTATGTAAATTATATTTCATACTTAAAAAAAATGATTCGTCCTAAAAAATGTGTCGTGCCGCTGGAGCCACCCGACGCAAACGGACGCGCGGTCGTTTTCGACCAAATGGGCCGACGAAAACGGACGCGCGCGGATGCTAAAATACGTCGCGCCGCTGGAGATGCCTTAACGTGAATGCTTGCTATATATGCTTCTGAGGGCATGATTGACCGTTTGCTCGTGAGGGCATCTCCAGCAGCGCGACGTATTTTAGCGTGCACGCGTGTCCGTTTGCGTTGGTCCTTTTGGTCGAAATCGACCGCGCGTCCGTTTGCGTCGGGGATGGCTCCAGCGGCACGACGCATTTTTTATGACGAATTATTTTTTTAGCATGAAACATAATTTACATACTTAAAACATAAAAAAAAACCTAAACGCCTACTGCTGCTCATCGTGGTCGTGCTGCTCCTCGTCGCTGTCGAGCACGATGAGCTCCAGTATGACCCACGGCCAGTAGCCATCCGGGGGAGCGTACGCCGGGCGCGCTCGCGGTGCTCGAGGTTGAGGAGGCTGCGGCTGTGGCGGCGGTTGAGGCGCCCAGCCATAAGGTTGTGGCGGCGGTGGAGGAGGCGTCCAGGGATAAGGCTGTGGCGGCAGTGGAGGAGGCGCCGCCGAGTCCAGGAGCGCCTGTCGAAGGGCTTCATCCGCCGACAGGTCCGGCGGCATGACAGCGGTGGCGTAGCGGGGCAGCGGCGGCTGCACAGGCGCGTCGTACACGGAGACGAGGAGGCCGAGCTTCGCCATCTCGTCGTCCGTCATGTTGTCCGGGAACTCGAAGTTCCGGCCCTCCGCCATGGCCTACTGCCATTCGTGGAAGACGACAACGACGTAGTCGTCCTGTCGTCCTTCACCTCCTCGCTATGGTACGCGAGCGCCTAGATGTAGTCGTCGTCGTCGTCGTACGCGGTGTAGGCTTCGTCGTCGTCGTCGTTGATACGTCTCCAACGTATCGATAATTTCTTATGTTCCATGCTACTTTATTGATGATACCTACATGTTTTATGCACATTATATGCCATATTTATGCATTTTCTGGAACTAACCTATTAACAAGATGCCGAAGAGCCGATTCGTTGTTTCTGCTGTTTTTGGTTTCAGAAATCCTAGTAAAGAAATATTCTCGGAATTGGACGAAACTTTCGCCCGGGGTCCTATTTTTGCACGAAGCTTCCGAAGACCGAAGACCTAACGAAGTGGGGCCACGAGGCGGCCAGGAGGGAGGCCGGCGCGGCCCAGGCCCCGGCCGCGCCGACCTACCCCCGGGCCCCTCGTGTGGCCCTCGCGTTGACCCTCCGCCTACTTAAAGCTTCCGTCGCGAAACCCCCAGTACCGAGAGCCACGATACGGAAAACCTTACGGAGACGCCGCCGCCGCGAATCCCATCTCGGGGGATTCCGGAGATCGCCTCCGGCACCCTGCCGGAGAGGGGATTCATCTCCCGGAGGACTCTACACCGCCATGGTCGCCTCCGGAGTGATGAGTGAGTAGTTCACCCCCGGACCATGGGTCCATAGCAGTAGCTAGATGGTCGTCTTCTCCTTGTTGTGCTTCATTGTTGGATCTTGTGAGCTGCCTAACATGATCAAGATCATCTATCCGTAATTCTATATGTTGTGTTTGTCGGGATCCGATGGATAGAGAATACTATGTTATGGTGATTATCAATCTATTGTTTATGTGTTGTTTATGATCTTGCATGCTCTCCGTTACTAGTAGAGGCTCTGGCCAAGTTTTTACTCTTAACTCCAAGAGGGAGTATTTATGCTCGATAGTGGGTTCATGCCTCCATTGAATGCGGGACAAGTGACGGAAAGTTCTAAGGTTGTGGATGTGTTGTTGCCACTAGGGATAAAACATTGATGCTATGTCTAAGGATGTAGTTGTTGATTACATTACGCACCATACTTAATGCAATTGTCTCGTTGCTTTGCAACTTAATACTTGGAGGGGGTTCGGATGATAACTCTGAAGGTGGACTTTTTAGGCATAGATGCAGCTTGGATGGCGGTCTATGTACTTTGTCGTAATGCCCAATTAAATCTCACTATATTTATCATATCATGTATATGCATTGTTATGCCTTTCTCTATTTGTCAATTGCCCGACTGTAATTTGTTCACCCAACATGCTTTTATCTTATGGGAGAGACACCTCTAGTGAACTGTGGACCCCGGTCCTATTCTTTACATAGCATACAATCTACTGCAATTGTGTTTACTGTTTTCTTTGCAAACATCTTCCACTCGATACGTTTAATCCTTTGTTACAGCAAGCCGGTGAGATTGACAACCTCACTGTTTCGTTGGGGCAAAGTACTTGGGTTGTGTTGTGCAGGTTCCGCGTTGGCGCCGGAATCCCTGGTGTTGCGCCGCATCACATTTCGCGACCATCAACCTTCAACGTGCTTCTTGGCTCCTACTGGTTCGATTAAACCTTGGTTTCATACTGAGGGAAACTTGCTTCTATACGCATCATACCTTCCACTTGGGGTTCCCAACGGACGTGTGCATCTACGCGTATCAAGCTAAAT
This sequence comes from Lolium rigidum, assembly GCF_022539505.1. NCBI lineage: Eukaryota > Viridiplantae > Streptophyta > Magnoliopsida > Poales > Poaceae > Lolium > Lolium rigidum. The sequence continues at coordinate 99,924,833 of NC_061509.1, read as the reverse complement.
TTCTGGCGCCGTTGCCGGGGAGATCAAGACACGCTGCAAGGGGAGTCTCCACTTCTCAATCTCTTTACTTTGTTTTTGTCTTGCTTTATTTTATTTATTACTTTGTTTGCTGCACTAAATCAAAACACAAAAAAATTAGTTGCTAGTTTTACTTTATTTACTATCTTGCTCTCTATATCAAAAACACAAAAAAAATTTAGTTACTTGCATTTATTTTATCTAGTTTGTTTTATTTACTGTTGCTAAAATGGCCAACCATGAAAATACTAAATTGTGTGACTTCACAAATGCAAATAATAATGATTTCCTATGCACACCTATTGCTCCACCTCGCTACTACAGCAGAATTCTTTGAAATTAAACCTGCTTTACTGAATTTGGTTATGAGAGAACAATTTTCTGGTGTTAGTTCTGATGATGCTGCTGCCCATCTCAATAATTTTGTTGAACTTTGTGAAATGCAAAAGTATAAAGATGTAGATGGTGATATTATTAAATTGAAAGTGTTTCCTTTCTCATTAAGAGGAAGAGCAAAAGATTGGTTGTTATCTTTGCCTAAGAATAGTATTGATTCATGGACTAAATGCAAGGATGCTTTTATTGGTAGATATTATCCTCCCGCTAAAATTATATCTTTGAGAAGTAGCATAATGAATTTTAAACAATTAGATACTGAACATGTTGCTCAAGCATGGGAGAGAATGAAAACTTTGGTAAAGAATTGCCCAACCCATGGACTGACTACTTGGATGATTATCCAAACCTTCTATGCAGGACTAAATTTTTCTTCGCGGAATTTATTGGATTCAGCTGCTGGAGGTACCTTTATGTCCATCACATTGGGGGCGGCTACAAAACTTCTTGATGATATGATGATAAATTACTCTGAATGGCACACGGAAAGAGCTCCACAAGGTAAGAAGGTAAATTCCGTTGAAGAAACCTCTTCCTTGAGTGATAAGATTGATGTGATTATGTCTATGCTTGTGAATGGTAGATCTAATGTTGATCCAAATAATGTTCCTTTAGCTTCATTGGTTGCTCAAGAAGAAAATGTTGATGTGAATTTCATTAAAAATAATAATTTCAACAACAATGCTTATAGGAACAACTGCGGTAATAACTATAGGCCATATCCTTCTGCTAATGGTAATGGTTATGGTAATTCTTATGGGAATTCTTACAATAATAATAGGAGTGTACCCTCTGGTCTTGAAGCCATGCTTAAAGAATTTATTAGTACACAAACTGCTTTTAACAAATCTGTTGAGGAAAAGCTTGATAAAATTGATACTATCGCTTCTAGAGTTGATAGACTTGCCTCCGATGTTAATCTTTTAAAATTGAAAGTTATGCCTAATAATGATATTGATAATAAGATTACTACTACAGCAAATGCCATCCAAGTTAGAATTAATGAGAATATAAGATTAATGGCTGAACTGCGTGCTAGGTGGGATAGAGAAGAAAATGAAAAACTAGCTAAAGAGAATAATGTAGCTAAAGTTTGGACTATTACCACCACTAGTAATGCTAATTCTTCACATGTTGCTGCACCTCCTTCTATCAATGGTAAAATAATTGGTGTTGGCAATGTTTCTACTCCTAGTGCAAAGCGTACAAAACTGCCTGAAATTGCTAAAACTGCTGAAACTGCTTGTGATAAAACTGCTGAAATTTTTTCCAACCTTGGGAACAATGATCCCATTGCTGTAGCTCATAATGATTTAGATTTTGATGATTGCCACATCTCTGAAGTTATAAAGTTCTTACAAAAACTTGCTAAAAGTCCTAATGCTAGTGCTATAAATTTAGCCTTTACAAAACATATTACAAATGCTCTCATAAAAGCTAGAGAAGAGAAACTAAAACTTGAAACTTCTATTCCTAGAAAGTTAGAAGATGGTTGGGAGCCCATCATTAAAATGAAATTCAATGACTTTGAATGTAATGCTTTATGTGATCTTGGTGCAAGTATTTCTGTTATGCCTAAAAAGATTTATGATATGCTTGACTTGCCACCATTGAAGAATTGTTATTTGGATGTTAATCTTGCCGATAATGTTAAAAAGAAACCTTTGGGGAGGATTGATAATGTGCACATTACGGTTAACAATAACCTTGTCCCCGTTGATTTTGTTGTCTTGGATATCGAATGCAATGCATCTTGTCCAATTGTGTTGGGAAGACCTTTTCTTCGAACTGTTGGTGCTGTTATTGATATGAGGGAAGGTAATATTAAATATCAATTTCCTCTCAAGAAAGGTATGGAACACTTCCCTAGAAAGAGAATGAAGTTGCCTTTTGATTATATTATTAGAACAAGCTATGATGTTGATGCTTCTACTCTCGATGTTACTTGATTTGCACTTTCTGCGCCTAGCTGAAAGGCGTTAAAGAAAAGCGCTTATGGGAGACAACCCATGTTTTTACCTACAGCAATTTTTTGTTTTGTTGAGTCTTGGAAGTTGTTTACTACTGTAGCAACCTCTCCTTATCATGTTTTTGTGCCAAGTAAAGTTTCTATGTCAAAGTTGATGTTATATTTGGGATTGCTGCGCAGAAACAGCATTGCTGTCTGTCACGAATCTGGGCACAGTTCCCTGTAGAAAATTCGAAAAAATCTGCCAATTTACGAGCGTGATCCTCAGATATGTACGCAACTTTCATTAGTTTTGAGTTTTTCCATTTGAGCAAGTCTGGTGCCATCTCTAAATTCGTCTTTACGGACTGTTCTGTTTTTGACAGATTCTGCCTTTTATTTCGCATTGCCTCTTTTGCTATGTTGGATTTATTTCTTTGATCCATTAATGTCCAGTAGCATTATGCAATGTCCAGAAGTGAAAATAATGATTGTGTCACCTCTGAATGTGTGAATTATTAATTGTGCACTAACCCTCTAATGAGTTTGCTTGAAGTTTGGTGTGAAGGAAGTTTTCAAGGGTCAAGAGAGGAGAATGATATACTATGATCAAGAGGAGTGAAAGCTCTAAGCTTGGGGATGCCCCCGTGGTTCACCCCTGCATATTTTAAGAAGACTCAAGCGTCTAAGCTTGGGGATGCCCAAGGCATCCCCTTCTTCATCGACAACATCATCAGGTTCCTCCCCCGAAACTATATTTTTATTCAATCACATCTTGTGTTCTTTACTTGGAGCGTCGGTTTGTTTTCGTTTTTGTTTTTGTTTGAATAAGATGGATCCTAGCATTCACTTTGTGGGAGAGAGACACGCTCCGCTGTCGCATATGGACACATGTGTCCTTAGGCTTTACTCATAATGTTCAAGGCGAAGTTTCTTCTTCGTTAAATTGTTATATGGTTGGAATTGGAAAATGCTACATGTAGTAATTCTAAAATGTCTTGGATAATGTGATACTTGGCAATTGTTGTGCTCATGTTTAAGCTCTTGCATCATATGCTTTGCACCCATTAATGAAGAAATACATAGAGCTTGCTAAAATTTGATTTGCATATTTGGTTTCTCTAAGGTCTAGATAATATCTAGTATTGAGTTTTGAACAACAAGGAAGACAGTGTAGAGTCTTATAATGTTTACAATATGTCTTTTATGTGAGTCTTGCTGCACTTGTTCATCCTTGAGTTTGCTTCAAATAACCTTGCTAGCCTAAACCTTGTATCGAGAGGGAATACTTCTCATGCATCCAAAATCCTTGAGCCAACTACTATGTCATTTGTGTCCACCATACCTACCTACTACATGGTATTTCTCCGCCATCCCAAAGTAAATTGCTTGAGTGCTACCTTTAAAATTCCATCATTCACCTTTGCAATATATAGCTCATGGGACAAAATAGCCTTAAAAACTATCGTAGTATTGAATATGTACTTATGCACTTTATATTTTATTAAGTTGCTTGTTGTGCGATAACCATGCTTACGGGGAACGCCATCAACTATTGTTGAATATCATGTGAGTTGCTATGCATGTCCGTCTTGTCTGAAGGTCTATCCTTTTAGTGGTTGGAGCATGCAAAATTGTTAGAGAAGAACATTGGGCCGCTAACTAAAGCCATGAACCATGGTTGAAGTTTCAGTTTTGGACATATATCCTCAATCTCATATGAGAATAATAATTGTTGCTACATGCTTATGCATTTAAGAGGAGTCCATTATCTGTTGTCCATGTTGTCCCGGTATGGATGCCTAAGTTGAGAATAATCAAAAGCGAGAAATCCGAAATGCGAGCATTCTCCTTAGACCTTTGTACAGGCGGCATGGAGGTACCCCTTTGAGACACTTGGTTGAAACATGGCATGCGAAGATCCGGTAGTCCAAGTTAAGTAGGACGAGGTGCGGGCACTATTAGTATACTATGCATGAGGCTTGCAACTTGTAAGATATAATTTTCATAACTCATATGCTTTATTACTACCGTTGACAAAATTGTTTCATGTTTTCAAAATAAAAGCTCTAGCACAAATACAGACAATCGATGCTTTCCTCTTGAAGGACCATTCTTTTACTTTTATTGTTGAGTCGGTTTACCTATCTCCTTCCACCTAAGAAGCAAACACTTGTGTGAACTGTGCATTGATTCCTACATACTTGCATATTGCACTTGTTATATTACTTTATGTTGACAATATCCATGAGATATACATGTTATAAGTTGAAAGCAACCGCTGAAACTTAATCTTCCTATGTGTTGCTTCAACACCTTTACTTTGATTTATTGCTTTATGAGTTAACTCTTATGCAAGGCTTATTGATGCTTGTCTTGAAATACTATTCATGAAAAGTCTTTGCTTTATGATTCAGTTGTTTACTCATGTCATTACCTTTGCTTTGATCGCTGCATTCATTACATATGTTTACAAATAGTATGATCAAGATTATGATGGCATGTCACTTCAGAAATTATCTTTGTTATCGTTTTACCCGCTCGGGACGAGCGAGAACTAAGCTTGGGGATGCTTGATACGTCTCCAACGTATCGATAATTTCTTATGTTCCATGCTACTTTATTGATGATACCTACATGTTTTATGCACATTATATGCCATATTTATGCATTTTCCGGAACTAACCTATTAACAAGATGCCGAAGAGCCGATTGTCGTTTTCTCGCTGTTTTTGGTTTCAGAAATCCTAGTAAAGAAATATTCTCGGAATTGGACGAAACTTTCGCCCGGGGTCCTATTTTTGCACGAAGCTTCCGGAAGACCGAAGACCTAACGAAGTGGGGCCACGAGGCGGCCAGGAGGGAGGCCGGCGCGGCCCGTGCCCCGGCCGCGCCGACCTACCCCCGGGCCCCTCGTGTGGCCCCTCGCGTTGACCCTCCGCCTACTTAAAGCTTCCGTCGCGAAACCCCCGCACCGAGAGCCACGATACGGAAAACCTTACAGAGACGCCGCCGCCGCGAATCCCATCTCGGGGGATTCTGGAGATCGCCTCCGGCACCCTGTCGGAGAGGGGATTCATCTCCCGGAGGACTCTACACCGCCATGGTCGCCTCCGGAGTGATGAGTGAGTAGTTCACCCCTGGACCATGGGTCCATAGCAGTAGCTAGATGGTCGTCTTCTCCTTGTTGTGCTTCATTGTTGGATCTTGTGAGCTGCCTAACATGATCAAGATCATCTATCTGTAATTCTATATGTTGTGTTTGTCGGGATCCGATGGATAGAGAATACTATGTTATGGTGATTATCAATCTATTGTTTATGTGTTGTTTATGATCTTGCATGCTCTCCGTTACTAGTAGAGGCTCTGGCCAAGTTTTTACTCTTAACTCCAAGAGGGAGTATTTATGCTCGATAGTGGGTTCATGCCTCCATTGAATCTGGGACAGGTGACAGAAAGTTCTAAGGTTGTGGATGTGCTGTTGCCACTAGGGATAAAACATTGATGCTATGTCTAAGGATGTAGTTGTTGATTACATTACGCACCATACTTAATGCAATTGTCTGTTGCTTTGCAACTTAATACCGGAGGGGTTCGGATGATAACCTCGAAGGTGGACTTTTTAGGCATAGATGCGGTTGGATGGCGGTCTATGTACTTTGTCGTAATGCCCAATTAAATCTCACTATATTTATCATATCATGTATATGCATTGTTATGCCTTTCTCTATTTGTCAATTGCCCGACTGTAATTTGTTCACCCAACATGCTTTTATCTTATGGGAGAGACACCTCTAGTGAACTGTGGACCCCGGTCCTATTCTTTACATAGCATACAATCTACTGCAATTGTGTTTACTGTTTTCTTTGCAAACATCTTCCACTCGATACGTTTAATCCTTTGTTACAGACAAGCCGGTGAGATTGACAACCTCACCGTTTCGTTGGGGCAAAGTACTTGGGTTGTGTTGTGCAGGTTCCGCGTTGGCGCCGGAATCCCTGGTGTTGCGCCGCATCACATTTCGCGACCATCAACCTTCAACGTGCTTCTTGGCTCCTACTGGTTCGATTAAACCTTGGTTTCATACTGAGGGAAACTTGCTTCTATACGCATCATACCTTCCACTTGGGGTTCCCAACGGACGTGTGCATCTACGCGTATCAGTCGTCCTCGCGGTCGTTGTGCTGCGTCTGCTGACGACGCATCGGCGCCTGCTGACGACGAGCCGGCGGTGCAGGGCCGAAGGATAATCTCTATCGCCCATGAAGCCAGCCCTTCGTCTCCTGTCCGTCTCCGTGGACAGGTACGTACGCCAAAGCTCCGAGTCGATGGCGTACGCCGGATCGGCGCGGAGGTCCGCCGGCAGATACCGCCTCCGGCGCCGGATCTCCGCGGTCCGATCAGGCTCGCGCGTAGGTACTGGAGGGATGGGCACCCGGCGGCAGCTGAGCCGCCAGCCGCCAGGCAGCTTCACGCCGGACCAGGCATCGTCGCACGGCAACCATTTGTCGTGCATGAGCCTCCCCACCGTGACGGGGAGCGGCACCTTCTTGCTGCCCCTGCCGGAGGCCTCGAAGTCGTTCTTCTTCCCCATGCGCAGCGGCGGTTGTGGTGCGAGTGGAGCTGTGGGCGAACGAGCAACGCGGCCGGTGGACTTTTAAATGCGGCCGCGCGCGGGATACGATGCCATTAAAGGCGGCGCAGAAGCCCAGCCGCCGCCCGCCAGTGCACGCGCAGAACAGGCAGCCGCGGCATTGATGGCGAAGGCTGCGGCGCAGACACGGAAGCGATGGCCGCCGAAGCGATGCCCTCGTTGCAGGCTCGCTGCCAGGCGGGCCCGATGGAGACGCGAGCGGACACTTTGTGTGTCCGCGCAGCGTCCACAGAGACGCAAACCTGGCGCATATTTGGGCCAGGTTTGCGTCTCCGCGGACGGCCCGATCATTTTACGTCGTGTCGCTGGAGAGGGTGCTAGACGCATTTACGGTCAAAGCGGACGCAAACGGTCGTTGCGCTGGAGATGCCCTTATGGGATGCACCGTCGCAAGGAGATCCGAGGGGATAATTGCTATTGTTAACGAATAAGTTATTTTATACTCCGTACTAGAGTATATTCCATGCCTAGTTTACTGGCCTCGTAATCATACGAACCCAAATTGACGGCATGAAAAAGAACCATGTAAGTTACACGAAATTCCATTATGAGACTCAACATAGAAGTGCAAACAATTTTGGATCACGGAAAAAGTAGGCAATAGTGTCTACTAGGGGAAACCATTCTATCTTTGAGGCCCCTTTTCTGGCTAATTTTATAGCAGCAAATTGAACTTTAATTGATGACATATGGATTTTGCAAAAACAAAATCGATGCATCTTGGCATTAGCTTTGTAGTTTATCCTGTTCACGTGTGATTCCAAATATGCATATATCGGAAAGAAAAGGCACAAGATCAAGATTTGGATCATGCAATATTGAATCATACAATAATGGAAAACACATGAGTAAGACATTCGCCGAATATAATTATTTTATAATACACACAAAAAAAAACTAAAACTTGTTGCTGACCCAATTATTGGAAGCTTGGAAGGCCTCAGCGGCTTTCTATAACTTATTCCTTTTAATCGGACGGAGTAAGGGCATGTAACCATGTACAATGTTGATATCTTAGTAGTGTCATGTAGGATAGACGCTGAGGAGGATGAAAGAAAGAAGATGAAAAAATATTTTGCCTTCTCTTAGTTAAGAGATGATCTCTTAGCACAATCTCTCTCACCACATATCTAGGATGTCTCATTACTAAAGACAAGACTAAAAAATAACCCATTGTACATCATATTTTATTGTTATATCTAGATTACATAGGAGGGTTAAGATAAGACGGTCTAGATTACATGTGCAATGGTGGATAAGACTGTCTAATCTTAGTGTCGCCACATAATCTAGATAAAGCAACAAAACATGATGTACAATTGATTATTTTTGGTCTTATCTTTATTAATAAGGTATCCTAAACTTGTGGTGAGAACTAAGAAATCATCTCTTAATTAAGTGAAGGAAAAGCCTTTTTTTCAACATTCTCTCTCCTCCACCTCGACGTTTATCCTACGTGACACTGCTAAGATATTACCATTGTACATACCGATATTGTTAACACATGGTCGAATTTGCTCAAAATACGTGGCGGCGTGCTATCAGCACAGTACATGTACATAATTGAATGTCTAGACGCGCGCACTTGTACTAATAGAAGTAATGCATTTGAGCATCTCCAGCCGTTGGGGCTCCCCAGGCCGAAATCCAGCGCTATTTAGCGCTGGATGGATGTAAAGTTTGGCTTCGGGAGGCCCATTTTTCCAGCGGCGAGCCTAGGATGGATGAATTTTTTTGACAAATGTAGGCGAATTCAGAAAAAACCAAACAAAATACGTTCAAACATAGGTGAAATTTAGAGATATTTAGCATATATAGGTGAGTTCGTACACATATAGGCCGAATATTGTGCATATACTACTATATAGCATGCCATATAGTACTACCTCCAATCCAGAAAAACAAAGCATGAATTTTTAGTCAAAAGTATTTTGGCCGGACATATGCACAAAAGTATCAAAATTCATAACAGTTGGTAAATACACTAACATAATACATCGTATCCCGGATTTATTGATATAGATTTGGTAATGTAGACATTTTTCATTTAAAAAAAACTTAGTCAAACCTAGAAAATGTGCAATTCTAACTAAACTTATGTCTTATTTTATGGAATGGAGTTAGTACATAGAGTAATACTAATACTACCTCTATTTTGGTGAATAAAGCTTATATTATTTTTTTAAAGCTAAAACATGTAAAGTTTGGCCAATGTTTTGCAAAAAAAAACATGTGAAATAAAAAAATCAATATTATTAGATGGATCATGAAATATATTTTCATATGATATTTAGTTTTCTAAAGAGAGAATTCCCAATTTGACACTGGTTAAAGTTTCAGTTCCTTATTTGGCCCTAAAAAACTTTTTCTTCCCTATTTGACATCCTAATTTCATTTTCTTCCCTATATGACATTCTAGTGCATTTTGAGCCATAACAGTGTTAGCTAGGGACCTAAGATGACATTTTTGCCCCTGATTCAATATGTGACCAATTATTTTACACATGCCAAAATTGGCAGTACCGTGATATATTTGAAGCAATCATTTGGATTTTGATACAGAACATACAGAAATAACTCATCTACCTAGATGTGACAGGATAAACAAAATTGCTCAGCAACCGGTGCTAGCTGTTTCTCACACAATACATGGATGAAAAACCAATCTCGGTCTGTGTCGATCTTGCCAGCCCCGTCGCTAACAGCAGCAAGAATAATAAGAGCTCCCAGCCACGTACGAGCCCGAGGTTGAGCTCGCATCCGTGCCCAAACCTGCAGCCATGCCCCCTGCTGAGCTCGCCGACGGAAGCACCACAACGGCGGCTTATCCCTGCGCTGCAGTGCCATTCGCTGCCGTGCCCGAGTCACCGTCCGGTTCCCTGACTTGACCGCGCTCCGCCGCCGTGTCCAGTCCGACCTGCACATCCCCTCCGCCCCTGCTGCGACCAGGTGGACTCCTGTAGCTAGAGCCCCTGCCACCCAATGCTAGGATTAGCGCCGCCGCTTCTGTTTGGTCGGGACTGAGAGGGAGATGAGCGGGAGGGGGAGGGGTCCGTCTGGGAGAGGGACAGGTCGGCCACTCGGCCTAGGACCTTGTAATTTTGGCCCCTTTTTTCCCGGCTTGTGTTGATTGAGGCAGGGGCACTTGAGTCCAATAAAAACTAGATGATTCCCCGCGCGTTGCAGCGGGATAGAAAAATACATCATTAGATTAAATATTGTTGATCATAGTAAGGTTGAAATATGAATTACGTTCTGATATGGACCTGTTGATTTTCCGATGCAGTTACGCATGCTTACGACTTCACTTTAGAATCATATGATATATCCCTACACAAATAAAATAATGCCATATACTTTTCCTTTGGCATGATAAAATAGCAATATAGAATCTCCTGTTCACTAAGAAAACTTTCTTACATATTACGGCACAACATCACGATTTGTAAGCGGTTGCAAAATTGTATTGTGCTTGCTACAATATAAAATTTACCACCTCTCTATAAAAACAACACATTCCAAGGTTTGAAGTCGGAGAGAGGGGATGTGATGATTGATGTTTCAAATAAGACGACGTTTGCATTTTAAATTGAGCTCTTTTTCGTATTTGAAAATAGTGAAAAATGAAATAAGACACGTGAAGCTTTTTTATCATTCTGACATGAAGTTATTTTGCCGCAGAAGGTACCATTACAATTGAGCATAGCAATCAACAAAAAAGAACGATGTTTACATGTGCATGCATAATCGAAATCAATACGCTGCCTGATCATCCCTAGGAATAGTAGTCTGGCTAATCTGCAAGATAGACCAAAACAAAGTATTAGAATCACAAAATATGTTGCGATCAAAGGAAATATAATCCCTGTACAGAATTGAAGAAATAAATTTGGGGAGCTAACTACTGATGATAAGATGGTATTGATAGGCCGGTAGCTGTAGCGATGAACAAAAAACTGAATCCTTCACGTACGTGCCTTTCAAATCCACTCTCATTTTGGCACTGTATCAATCTCGAGTCTCGGGCCTTGTAGGAAATGAAGGTCGTTATTTTCGTCAGCTATCTGTGCTTTCTACCCGTGGTTGCATTACCACGGTGACTGGTGGGAACATAAAAGGCCGTCAGCATATAAGGTAGAACAAATATAGTAGTAGTTTAATCTGGAGGCTCGACATACCATGGTGAGATGCGAAGATGGAACCACTTCCTTCAGGTGGTAGCACCACTAAAGAATAGAAAGATCAGACTATTTGGTGCTCGTGAGAAGAAAGGAATCACGCTAATACTCCCCACGCTAGTAGAGACATCTGAGAAAGGCCAAGTAAAATCAATCTACAAAAGGACACAAAAAGCAACATCGACGGCTGTGTGTGGTCGGGAAGCACCTTTGCTGAGGTAGAGGCTGCATGATTTCCTGGAGAAGCCGAGGCTGCGACCATGAAAAAGAAAAGAATATCTATGGTCTGCTGAATTGTGTTCGTACTCAGGAAGATTCGTGCCGACTGCCGACTCTTCCTCCAAATTCGCCCTCTCCAGCGTGGCGATGGTAAATTCGTGTGGCAATACCAGAAGGCAAGGGGCTTCGACGGCGGCTCTAAGGGCCACTTCTTTTAGGCTTATAGAGCTGCTTCTGGGTGCCAAACGGCTCAAGCCCAAAAGAACTCTCTGGCTTAAACGTGGCTTATTTCTACCGAGAAGCCAAGGTGTAGTGCAATCCCAGAAACTGGCCCAGGCCAGTTTCCCGAGCTTCTGCCTCAGAAAACCGAAGCGGTACATCAATCTACCTCTCTAGTTCGGTAAATTTTACGGGATATGCCACTCCAGCCTCAGCCAACGAAAAAAAAGGAAAACGCTTCGCACTCCTCTCCCGCATCGAGCGATAGACGCAAGGGTTCGTCACAGCTGCCGTCGCTCCGCCACAGCCTACTTCTCCGACGCCGCTGGCCTGTCGTTCGCAGCCTCCCCCGCCCTCTCCGTTACCGCCCCCGACCCTCCACTTCCCGTGGCCATCTATCCACCCGCAGATCGGACTGGCGCCGCTTCGGATGACTGGTTCTTCGATCCGCCGCCGCCGCTGACTATTTCTTCGATCCGCCGCAGCCACTGATTATTTCTTTGATCCGCCGCCGCCAGTTGAGCCGCGCGGCCGCTGTATGACGACCAGGCAGCCTGGCCACGGTGTAGCCCTCTCGAATCCTTCCAATTTCTAACATCTAGTAGCATCCCCTGTATGACGACCCAGCAGCCACGCCCCACGGTAACCAGCTTGGATCCGTCCAATTTCTAACAGCTAGATTAGTAGTATGATATGATGAAAGTGCGGATTAGATCCGTGTAGTCTGTGTACTCTTGTACAAATCATGGTAAATTGGCTGGATAATGAGCACAGTTCTTGCTATTCTGTAATTTTATTGGCTTTAGTTGTTCTTTTGATATGCTCTAACGATGGTTTGTTATACTCAGATGTGTTCAGATGCTTGATTGGACTAGCATGCCATGGGAATAGCATAACAAGAAGAAATAGTGCTATGAACTAGTGTTTGCTTATTTGTTTTGAATTTGTATTTTGGAATATAGACCGAATTGTACTATGACACCATGTTTTAGTTGTTATTAGACTTTCCATAATTTTTTGATTCATTTATATCTCCTTTTTCACTAAAAACTAGCATACATATGGTATAGTCACTTGTTTAAAACACATATCCAATTTAGGGACATGATAGACATTTCACAACTTAACACATGAAAGAAGCCAAATTTTCGGAAGCCCAAAAGAATAGGAGAAACTAGCTTCTAGGAGCTTCTTCCCACCTCAGTTTCTCCCCACCATTTTCTATAATCCGGCTTATGCATAAGCAGAAGCCCAAAAGAAGTGGCCCTAAAGCAGGGACATGGATACCCAGTCTGTTAGCCAATATTTACTTGAACACATGCATTAGACGGAAGATAACCAATAAATTTGTGCTCAAGTAATGTATATTATAAATTAAGAGGAGGAGATTACAGTACACGTACCAATGGAAGAATGCGGTGGACTCTGTGGATGATGAACAGGCCGAGAAATCAATCAACAGATCAACATCCAACGGGAAGACTGATAAGTCGATCAATCACACAGAATCCGAAATAAATCCCAAGAAATCCACGGCATGTGGTAGCAGCGGAAATCCGAAGACGCGACAAAATCTGTAGCCAGGGATGAACCTGCCAGGTTGGTAAGGTGGACTGAGGGATTCAGGGATTCTAGAAAAGGAAGGTGGAGGTACGATGGTGAGCGGGCAGTTACCGGCGTCGAAGCTGCTGCCCGTGCTGGCGGCGAGAGTAGGTTGCCCTGATGGGTGTGGAGGCGGACAGCACCATCCCGTGCCTTTTAAGGTTGTTAAAACGGCGGAGGGCGGATGAACTTCGTAGAGCAGTTTCTACTCACTTAAAGGTCCGATTTATTAGGTTGAATGCTCGGATTTATCCACCGGGGAGTCGCAGGGAGGAGCAGTCGTCGTGAGGGAGGAGGCGATAGCTCAGGAAGAGGAACGGAGCAGGCTTTTGTTTAGACGAACGTGGAGGACGTCTACCCAGAAGTATCGGTCAATGTACCCAGCCCATGTCGTTTAGAATCACCTGTTCTGGCCCAAATCCGCCCTAACCATCTGGTTGAGCCCACCAACAATCTATTTAAAGCCCACGTCGGTCTTAGCGAGAGAGACTGCCTAGCGAGAGTGTGCAAAATCAGAGTGTGGGGAATATGGGGTGACGTGGCCTCATGTGAGGTTAGGAAAATGGGTCCATCTATTTAGAAAGAGAAGATGAAGTTAACGACAGGGCTAACGGAATTGACGGCAATGTCATATAGGGCAGAAAATGAAATTAGAATGTCAAATAGGGAAGAAAAAGTTCTGCAGGGCCAAATAAGGAACTGAAACTTTACCTAGTGTCAAATAAGGAATTCTCTCTTTTCTAAAAGCAATTATCAAACTTTTATTGGCTTTAGTTTTCAAAGAAAAAAACTTAGGCTCCTTGTATTTGGATGAAATGTGGAGAAAAAGTAGGAGAGAAGGGTTAGGAAATTTTCCAAAAGTGCTATTGTTCCCTCCTTTGATTCATAGGAGTTGTGGAAAGGAAAATCAAAGAAACTATTCCTTTGGGGCTTAGTACCAAGCCAAATCATGCGGAAAAGGAAAATCCACTAAGAGCATCTCCACCGTCGCGCCCCATAGCGGCCCCGATAGCAATTTGGGGGACGGCGTGGTTTTTAGGCTCGCACCGGTGCGTCCCAAACGGCACCGGCTAGTTTTTGATCCCAATAGAATCGCCGGCATCCTCGTGTCGGCCCCTTCGCGTATGGCGCGAATCGGGTGCGTCGGCGCCTCGCGGCACGTCAGAAAACGAGCGTGGGCTCCTCCTAGCAGCCACACACACTGATTTCCCACCTCCTACCCACGCCCGAGCCGACTCCCACCCCTCTAGATCGCCACCGTCGCCGTCTCCGCCGCGCCCCCTGCTTGCAATAGACACCGCCGCCTATTTAGGAACCGTCGTCCATCGACACGGCCGCCACCCCCTCGACCGGCGGCCGTTGTTTCGCCCAGAACAGAGCTCGTTGCCACCGCGGCACAACCTCCCCGCCCACAAGGTGTTCGTCCGATTGCCGCGATGGACAGCGACGACGAGATGATGGTGCAGCTTTTCACTTGAGGAGCAGAACGCTGAGGCTGTCCGACGGCAACAACAGCAGCTGATTCTGACGAGCATGTTGCACGTTCGTCAGCCTTTCTTCGTCGTGCCTCGGCGTGGCAGCTCAAAGCCATGCAAGAGGAGGAACATCAACCGGCGTCGTCAAGCCGGCGCAATGCTGCTTGATGCCGACTACTTAAACAACGACGCGACTCACTCGCCAAACGAATTTCAGCGCCGGTTTAGGATGAACAAGGAGCTATTCTTGAAGATTGTCTACGGCACTAGGGAGTACGACAACTACTTCATTGCCAACCAAGATTGCACAGGTTTTTGGGGCTTCACCTCAATTCAGAAGTGCACTGTTGCAATGCGCTGTCTTTCATACGGAGCTCCTCCAGATACAGCCAATGACTACCTATGGATGACAGAGTCGACATGTACAGACACTCTCTACAGGTTTTGCCGAGCCGTCATAGCGATGTTTGCTAAAGACTATTTGAGAGCACCAAGAGAAGATGATACAGCTCGAATCCTGCAAAAAATGCAGCAAAAGGGTTTCTTGGGATGCTCTGAAGCATTAATTGTATGCAATGGGGCTGGAAGAATTGCCCTTTTCCTTGGCAGAGGATCTACAAGGGGCATACATGTGAGTGCAATGTCATTCTTGAGGCGGTGGCAGACCATGATCTTTGGATCTGGCATGCATTTTTTGGCATGGCAGGAACAAACAATGATATCAACATGTTGCAGCGCTCTCCGGTGTTTGCCAGGCTAGCTGAGGGACAAGCTCTTGCCGTGAACTTTGAGGTAAACTGCCACGCATACAACAAGGGGTACTATCTAGCTGATGGTATCTACCCGATGTATGCTACATTTGTGAAGACAATTCCCTTTCCAGCAAACGAGATGGAAGCTTATTTTGCAACATGCCAGGAAGCAGCACGCAAGGATGTTGAGCGTGCTTTTGGGGTGCTTCAGCAGCATTCCGCCATTGTCAGGTACCCTGCTCTCACTTGGTCTGAGTCTCAGATGTGGGATGTGATGAACGCCTGTGTGATCATGCACAACATGATCATGAGAGCGAGCGCGATGAACCTATGCAGGATGATCAACCATTTTATTATCAAGGGCCACTTGCTGAGGTAGAGCATGTATCCCAAGAATTTGCCGTTTTTCTTCATATGCACAATGAAATTCGAGATGCAGATGTGCATGCACACCTTAAGGCGGATCTAGCTGCGCATTTGTGAACGAGGAGAGGAGCCACCAACAATGCATGATTTTATTTCTATTTGTTTGGTTGTTTGAATAATTTAAGTACTATTTGTTTGATTGGTTGATTATATGAATAATTTAAGTACTATTTATTTGATTGCATGAATAATTTAAGTACTATTTGTGTGATTGTATGAATTATTGAATATAGTATGAATAAAATGTGATTGATATTTTGTTTCAAACTATTGTAAAAAGAAAAGAAAAAATTAGGAGCCGCCGTATGGGAGGCGCCGGTGTGGGAACAACCTCCCGAAATAGAAGATGCACTGCCGGCGGCCCCATACAGCAGTGTCGGCGATCTTGCCGGTGACTATTTAAGGGGCGCCGGTATAGATGCTCTAACAACTCATTCTTCAATTCTATGCACAAGGAACGAGTCATCCTTTTCTATTTCCATGTCTACCATATTCCTTTGATTTCCCTATGTGAATGAAGTGAAAGAAGGCCCTATTAATTGGAACCGAGCGAGAGTATTCCGCACCACACAGGTATTAGTACAGTAGGTGTGTCCATGGAAGAGAATCTTTAAAGTGATCTACTCCAAGCTCCCATCGAATTGAGTGTCATGCCGTCTAGTAGCTAGCCATTGCTCGCCATCCCTCCATCCTTCCGGTCTCTCTCGTACTCCCTCCGTCCATAAATAACTGGACGTGCGGGATTTTCAAGGTAGATTAGTAAAAGGAGAGAAAAATTACATTGGGAAGATGCAACTAACATCTCTCTCTTCTTTAATTATCTCACCTTCAATAGGTTTAATTATCTCACCTTCAATAAGCTAAGTGCATGTATAAATTAAGATAATATGTGCTGAATATTATTGGGTTTGATTTCCGTCACTAGTGGAGAACAGGCCTTTCGTCCCAAGGCCCTGGGAGCAAATGTCCCCGTTTTGAACCAAACCGGGACTAATGGGGGGCATTGGTCCCGGTTCATTATGAAAACCCTTTAGTCCCGGTTCGTTTGGACCCTTTAGTCCCGGTTGGTAATACAAACCGGAACTAAAGGGCTGGTCTCTGGGCAAAACCCTTTAGTCCCGGTTCGTATTACCAACCAGGTCCCGGTTCGTATTACCAACCAGGACTAAATGTCTACCATTTAGTCCCGGTTCGTATTACCAACCGGGACTAAAGGGATTTTGGGTTTTTTTTGCTCCTTCAATCCCCCCTCCCCCCTCCCGTGGATCGCCTTTTTTAACACTGTAAAATATAAAAGAAAATGATAGAAAATTCAAAAAATAAAATCTTTTCAGATTCTTGTATATTATGGAACCTACTATTATGGAAAATTAATAAATTTGAATTTTTACTTTTTTTGCAAAAAAAGGTTAGAAAAATGGTAAAACTACATTAACTTTTGCATACGACGTCGAAAAAAAACGTATAATATATCAAAATGATCGTGGGAAAAAGTTACATCCGAATGAAAATATGAAAGCAGGATTTTCAAAGTTTGGCAAAAAAATATTAAAAAAAATAATATTAAAAAACAATTATAATACAAATTAAAAAATAATATTTATAAAAAAATATAATTATAACATGTTATTACGTCATTAATTTTGTTTATTAAAATAATTATTTGGAATTCGAACAATAAATAAGTGTGACATCGACCAACATGTTAATAGGATTGACATGATACCAGTATCACAACATGCGCGCGAAGCACTTGGAAGTGGGATGGAAAAGGAACTTGGAAGTTAAGCGTGCTACTGCTGGAGTAGTGGGAGGATGGGTGACCGAGCGGGAAGTTGGACCACGAGTAAGTAATTTGACTAGAGATTATAAGCGTAGTTAGAGATTAAGTGTAGTTAGAGACTAAACTAGTTAAATAACTGAAATACTAGAAATTCGGGAAAAAAAAGAGGAGCGAAAAATAATTGAGCATAACAAAATGGATTTAAAAAATTAACAAATTTCATTTAGTCCCGGTTGGTGTTACAAACCGGGACTAAAGGTCATTTTCTCGACGCGCACCAGCAGCCCACGTGGCGGGACCTTTAGTCCCGGTTTGTTTTACAACCGGAACTAAAGGGAAGGGCCTTTAGTCCCGGATGGTTAGTCCCGGTTCCAAAACCGGGACTAAAGGCCCTTATAAACCGGGATTATAGGCCCTTTTTCTACTAGTGCGTGCGACAGAGAGAAACATTTTTTCTAATTTAAAATGCATTGGAAACATAGAAGTACACTTATTCATGGACAAAGTTTGAGGCTAGATGTCCACTAATTTGAGGACGGAGGGAGTAGAGCAGAGGTGTGGGCAATCTTTCACCAAATCACGGGCGGGATTGACCACGCGCGCAGCACGAGGACACTGCGGCAGCTGAACCGGAGGTAGGACTGATCGATGCCAACGTCAAACCCTCCGCGACTGTGTGGCTTGTTTTTCTTTTCTTTTTTTGCGGAATGGAGGAGATAATATTAAATCAGTGATCTTACAGATAAACCTAGAAGAAACTGAAAATTACAATAAGGCCCTTCTTCTAGATCTCGATGGGGACGCCGCACGGAAGCCGTCGGTGCGCGCCGCTGCTGCTGCTCCGCTTCACGCCTTGGATATGAGTCAGCCCTTGGCGTATTTTTTTAACTTTTTTGCGTTCTTTTCGTTTTCATTTTTTCCTTTTTCAAACTTCCTTTCATTCTCTTAGATTTGCTTTTCCATTATTTTCACTTTATTTTTTATTCCCCTCTTTTTTCTAGTTTTAATCCTTGTGGGGCAAATATATGACTTAAGAATTAAACGAACATATATTCAGACATGCATCAATAATATTTTAAAATTATATGAGCATTTCTATCAATATGCATGAACGTTAATTTTGTTGTACACGAAATTCATTTTGATTTTATTTAATATATGTATTATAATATATTAACTTTCATTATTTTTATAAATATATGAGTATTTTGAATATTATTCTTGAACATTTATTTTCTTAGACGAGAACACTTATTTTGGCACACCTGAATAATTATGTTCTGTAGCACATACATTTTTCTTATAATAAATATATAGCACATATGAATTGAAAGATTCATAAGAAAATATGTTCATTTCAAGGAGCGGTGCCAGATCGGGTTCATGTTGAAACCCTTCAGACATCAGAGCCTCTGACTTGGGATTTGGGAAACACTTGTTTGATGCCTTAAGCTTCAAACAGGGCTTCGACGCCTAAAGGTTACAACATCGCTGCATTTGGTGCAGCTCATTGACGGATAAGATATATTATTTCTTACAAATCTCGAAATTAATATATTTAAAAGGATGTCCGTGACAATAACTGTCCATGTGTTTAAAATACTTGTTTAGGCACCTCAAAGTAGATGTTCATGCTTTCTATAACGTATAATAATATTTACATGCATATATTTTTAAAATAGACAGAAAGAGCGTAAAATATATAGTAAGATAACATCAAATTGATAAAGAAAAAAAATATAAAATTAAATATAAAATAAGTAGAAAAAAGGTAATTTGTGATACTAGGGGTTAGCCCAATGAACAATTATTTTGAAACATGTGAGCATTTACTTTACCAAACATGAAGCAGCTCTTCCAGATATGTTTTAATTGCTTATTATATTTTATGTACTCGCTCCGTCCTTAAAAAAATTATGTCATAATGTTAAATTTCGGATGTATCTAAACACTAACTCCAAATTTAGATAAAAATGTTGCATATAGGAAACCAATCTTTTTTATTCAACGGACAAAAATGTTGCATCCCAGAGTTTTAAAATTTTACTTAAAATTTAAAAAATTGCATCTACGGAAAAATATAAAAAAAGATGGAAAAAACCATTAAATGAAACATATTATGAAAGGAAAAATATATAACGAAAAAATCCAACTAATTCCTATCTAAAACTAGAAGCAACGCATACCTACGAATGAGAAAATGATGAACGAAAAAACGCCCGAACCATATCGAACAAAGACACGCGAATACTTATCAATTTTTCTCAGATCTAACGTCTGAAAACATGGATAAAGAAAGACGGTACACTCTTTCAAGCAACATCACAGTTCCAGCACGGTGCTAGCCACCACTTGTCTTTCGTTCACACCCTGGTCCGAATCCCTGGTCCACAAGATTCAATTCCTCTTTTTAGCTCATGTGCTTCCTAGGTGGGCCGGCCCACAACTGCAAATGCCCACGTGAAAACAGATGACGGAAATAAGGCCCAGTAGACAAAAGTCCAAGCGAGGCACGACTACCAAGCCAAAAATGAGAAACCCCACAGAACACTAATCGCAAAGCAGATACAATCGGACAGTTTAACATTCTACTGAGCTCTAGCTTAATTCTCGGTATACTGAGAATTAGCAAAACCGTTATAAAAATACACAAACATGTGTTTCAATATACATGAGCACTTTGTGTCCAATACATGAAACTTTACTCGTTAAATTGATTATGTGAAATTAGTGCACAAGGAATGTTTGGTTCAGCTGTCTGATAGCGTCTCTTCAGACGAAGCACCTGTGTTGCTCGCAGTAGCACCGTTCAGCCCTGCTGCCATAGCAGCGGCCCTCTGGTTCAGATCCATGGTGTCACCGCCGGTCTGGAAAACCTTCTTGTCCAGACTGTGCAACTCCACTTTCCTCTTCAGAGTGCGCTTCAAGGGTGGATCAGGCATGACATGCGGTTTCTTTTCGTCAGGGAACAGAAATGCAGCAGCTCTCAGGCTATCATTCAGCGAATCAGCCGCGGAATGACATGGCGCTTGCGTGTTCGGCCACATCTCCGGGTTAAGCCAGCTTGTACTAGTCTTGACATCCTTCGTAAGCCACTGAGGAAGGCTGTTGATTGGCTGTTGGTTCATGGGAAAGACCTGAGACATTCTGTCGGGTACTTCTTGGCACCAGTGTGACCTGTTGTCATAGTACGACTTGTGGAGCTTCGATGTCTTCCTACGCCTGGTGCCACTTTTTCCGTGTGAGGAAGAACCCACAGGGAAGCTTCCCAGAGACGAATTCCTCAGCCCGTTATCAATTCCATGAAGGTTGTATCTGCCCAGATTTGATAAATGATGCTGGCCTCTATCTGAAGCACGAGCATTCCGAAGGTACACATCACCCATGGAAAGGTTCGTTTGGGCTGCAAGAAATGGAGACTTTGAGCATCCAGAGCATGAACTGTTCCCAACATAATCTTCCGCTATATGCAGAGGTGGTGCAGATCCTAGAGCAGATGTTCTAATTGATTGATGTAGATCTACACCTAGAAGCTTCTTTTGCTCCTTGTCCCATTGCTTAGCAAGATCCTCGGGCACTCTCGAGCTTGAGAATTGTAGTCGTGTATCCCTCATCATTGCATTCCAGTTATTCGTTCCATACCTTCTCACTCCAATCCATAGAAAATCTAACTCTTCTTCCGACCAGGGAGCCTGGCGTCTTTTGTAGGAGTATGTACCGAGTCTTTCGGTCAGTAAATGTGATCCACTAGACTTGCCTCCATGAAACAGCTTGTTGTGCCCCAGGGTAGACATGCCGCTGTCCTGGAAACCATCCAAGCTGAGATCTAAACTGAACTCAGGAACCTTATCCATTATTCCGAATTTCAGTTCTGAAGGCATGTTCTTTGGTTCCTTGGAACTTCCAGCTTTCCGTGACGGAGTTGGATCAAAAAAGTTTGAATACAGGGTATGCAATGTTGAGGTTCCCTCTTGATGTTTCTCTTTAGCATGGATGGTATCTTTCTCCTTTGTAAAGAACAACCTTTCAATTGGTTGAGAAACGTGTTTCTGTTCAGTAGCAAAATGATCCTGTAGGTAGCACAAAATGTTTAACCCATAGATAGATAAGGCGGTATAATACAAGTATCAAGATTGTAAACAATACGGTGACGGCAAAATAAAATGTTCAGTTTAGAAAACCACCCACAGATCAGTGAAGTGTGAAGAAAAAATAACAAACTAATTTGAATGAAGGGTACAACTATGTTCAGTTAATCCACTTCACAAGTGGATTGGTGGGGAATTGGGGGATTTTGACTTAGATGGGATTTAATCACCCTCAATCCATGCCAATCCCATTCAATCCTTGAGAAACCAAACAAGGCCTAAGTGGGTGAAACATAGGGATACTTAGCGCGCGCCAAACAACCAATGAAGCAGTTCCTAAAAGATGGTACAAGTATGACTCTACCATTCTCACCTGATTCCTTTGAACTGATGAGTCATTCAGATCGAGAGGACTTTCTTCAGGTGATTCAACACAATTCAGGTTGATCTTCCCTGAAGTAAATTCGCCTTTCTTATTCTCCTGGACCACTTGATCAGAAACCTTTGGATTTTCCTGCAGTTTACCCCTCTCATCATTATCACCGTCCAAGACAATGACTGGAATATGTTTTGTTGAACCTTCAGATTCTAGAGGACCATCTGTAAACAGATACACTGGTTAGTTTCAACCTATTTAAATTTATTTATTCTGCCTTGCTGCCTATGAAGAAACCCATTACCATGTAACTCCTTCATTTCAACAACATCTGGTGCTTCAGTAACATGATGTAGAGTTTTTCTCAAGTCCTCTGCTCTTACATCTTGCTTACTGATCTCTGGCACACTAGTAAATTCTGACACTAATGTACCATTACGTTCTGAAGTTAAGCTTTGGTTTACATCTTCAGCATTCTGTTGGGAAACCGTATGCTGCATGTATGAACTACAAAAGGAGTATTGAATTAGTTATTCCCACATGTGTATCTACCAATAACATCACTCCAATGTCAAATGAAAGTGCTTAACAAGCACAAGTACGTTACCTTTTTTGTTCAAGTAAGCCTTGAGATGGTACCTTTAGTCCAGTACTTGTTCCTGTTATAGTCATCTGCACATAAAATGTGTCATACGGTTAATGATACATGTGTAATTTTGGATCCCTTTAGCACTGCTACATGCATTTCCAATAATATAAGGTGCAAACAGCTGTTCTACAGCTTCCATAACCTTTTAGCACTTCTACAACTTCTTTCTTGTTAAGTACTTAAGTATAAATATGATTCATTGTTGCTGATGAGTTTATCTTATATAGCGAAATAAATCAGGCAATGTCAACTTGTTTAGTATATAGTTTATACATATTTCTCTTTTATTGATTCATTTCACCTTTTTTCGCATCTATGCATGTATGTCATAATTAGTTACAGATCTCTAGCATGACATATAAATAAACTAATGGATGGATTATTCTTGTTTCTAAGCTAGCCTAAAATTGTAGGAAGCCCTTTTTACACAGAAAAGAACATATAATATGTATACACGAGGTAGACGAATATACATTTTCAAAATTATCACGATGGCTTGGTAACATCATATTTCACACAGAAATAAATAGAAACCAGAAACAAGTATGGACAGCATTGCCATCTGGCTATTTCACACAAGGACTTCCATAAAATTTGAACTTCAAATTTTCACTTTGTTACTATTTTCTTATATCCAAATCCAGGTTCTCAAGAAAATAACAATAAAGGGCAACTCGGTGCACAAAGCTCCCACTTTGCACAGGTTCGGGGAAGTGTCGGACACACCTTGGGGTCTCTGTACGCAGCCTTTCCTTGCATTTTTTGCAAGAGGCTGTTTCCACGACTCGAACCCGTGACCTCCTGGTCACAAGGCAACAGCGTTACCGCTTAAGCAAATAACAATGTACAAGAAAAACAATTATACTACCATGAATATGAGGACAGATGTTAAGGAGTGCAGGAGAGATAGGATAAGGGAGACAACATACCTTATATGCAGTATCCAAAGAGTTGCCACCGGTTTCTTTGAGCAAGGGTGCATCACTAACTAAGAAACTTGGTGGGCTGCATGTCAGTGTTGAGCACCTTTTTCCATCATCTTTTGAATAATCTTCCTCTGCTGATTCATCCAAATTAATTTTCCTTTTGACACGCCTACGGAAGGTGAGCAGAGGACTAAATCTGTCCTTACACTGACTATGTCTGGCCATATCATCTGGCGATTGATGATAACTTATTCTTGCAGGGGCAGAGTTATTAGAATCTTCTGCCTGGTTATTTGTCCCGTCATCATGCCTAAGATCGCATGCATAAGTCGGAGAAGGAATTGGATTAAATGCATCTTTAGTGCATTGTAATTTATCATTGGATGCCTCTGCTATTGGGAGACTGCTGGCACAGCAAATCTCAGGTCGCTCTGTTTGTGCCAATGATCCGCTCAACTGAATTTCCTTTTGTTCTTTCTCCGATGGATGCGCGCATGGCTCAGCTGTTTCTTTTTCAGCGCTTTGTTGCATCGACTTGGAGGCATCATGCTGCTTGGTAAAGGTAGACTGCCAATTTTCCAGAGCAAAAGCATAAGATAAAAAAGAAGGTAGACGGGCAACATAAGGGTATACAGCCATATGCCTATAGTACCGAATTTATGGCATAATATAATCCAGGGAATATGTTTATAACCTCCTTATCATAACAAATATAGTGTCCTGATAACATGCAACTATTGACATTTCAGATACAAAGGTATGCATCATATTGGTACATACAATTTTGAAGCACAAACGTTACAGTTCTTGAAAACATGGAGCAGTTCATACTGTACTGGAAAGGTCATGGAATTATTAGCGGTTCTATTGCCATCTTAGGAAAGGCGGAGAAACCAGTAGCGCCAGACCTAATGCGGACAACCGGATGCAGTAAAAATAAACATTAAATATCGAAACTCTACAATTAAGGAAAGAGACAAGCCAGGGTTCTCCATTTTAAACGAGTCGTTATCGGCACCCACCTCATGTTTCGAAGCTTCGCCGTTGGCAACCTCGCCGCCAGAAACGGGAGGAGGCTCGGGAACCACGCCGTCAGCCGCCTGGGCCTTCGATGCGCCGCGCTTCCTCTTGTAGGTTACCGTGATCTTGGCGCTCATCTCGGACCACGCTGAGCTCTGCTCGAATCACCTGCGTAGCGGAACAAAATGATGACCGTTAGGCGTAAATAGTCGCATAGGCTCACTGGAATTACGAAGCGGGCTTTGCACGCGGACTAGAAGGTATCTCCATCATGCTAGTAGGATATAATTAGGATAAGGGCGGCCTCGATCTATCGTTTGCATATGGACAACACATTCGAAGACTAATGTTATTATAACAAAAAAAAAAATCCATCATGTTCCCAACTTCCCATCAGTAAAGCTAACACAACACTCGCCCATCCGTCGCGCAGTAGAGTAAGTAAAATTCCCCGACCGAAACAGGGGTAAACTACGATGCCATGCATCAGAGCTGAAATGCACACGACACTACCATCTATAATCCTGTTTACCCCCTAAGCAACCTTGAACACTGCAACTAGTACCGAACCACCATAACTCCGAGCTCCAAATCACATTGCCCCCCTCACCGGATCATGAAAAATCAATACCGCTAGAGCGAACGATTAGAACTGGCGCCTTGAGGCTCCTCCCCACTTCCTTTCCCCAGTTCATCCGCTCCAACAAAAACTAAATCGCCAAAACACCAGCCGCCACTCGCGCACGCGCGGAGGCCAGGTTTAGAGAATCGGGAGAGCGAGGAGGAACCATTTACCTCGATCGATCCGGAGGTGGCGGCCGCGGCGGCGGAATTTGGGGCGAATGAATTCCGGAGGGAGAGCGGGCGGGGGACGGGATAGGGACAGGCGGGCAGGCAGGAAAGTGTTTTTTCCCTTGCCTTGCTCCTCCTTTTTCTTCTTCAATTCAATGCCTAGGAGAGGTTGGAGCAGCGGCCGCATTCATTCCTCCCTCCGCTGATGTCATTGGACCGGATTGCCCTCTAGAAGCTGCGCGTGCGCGTGCGCCGCAGGTGCCCAAGTGACGCTATCCCGGCGAAGGGTAGATTCGGAACCGGGAGTGTCAGGAGCGGTGCGGGTCATTCTTTTTTTTTTTTTGCTTTTTGTGGAATGTTTCCCTCCGGCGAGTACCGGGCGGTGTTGGCGCGAGAGTGCTCCGAATTCTACCTTTCGCGTGGTCCAAACGCAGGATGAACCTTGCGATGTGTCCACTGTAATTTACAACACAAGTTTGAAATACCATCTCTAAGAGCATCTCCAGTCGCGTCCCCCAAAGCGTCCCCCAAAGGGATTTGGGGCGCGCCGGACAAAAAGCGTTCAGACCGCGTCCCCCAAAGCCCATTTTTGTCCGGCGCGGCCCGATACGGTGTCCGGCGCCCGAGCCCGTCCCCGTCCCACGGGGGACGCTCGGGGACGCCGGACACAACGGTAAGCGAGGCGGGCTCCCACATGTCGGCGACTATTTGCATAAACCGTTGGTTCGCGCCTCTTTTCTCGTCGCTCCTTCCTTCCCGCGCCTCCCACCCCACCGCCGCCGCCGGATTTCCCGGTCGTTTGGGCGTCCGATCTCCGCCGAGAGTCGGCACCGTTGTCGCGGCTGGGGCTCCCGCCGGTCGTGCGCCGCCGCCGCGTCGCCGGCGCGTCCCGTAACGCGCCGTCAAATCCGCCCCACCTCCGCGCACAGAAGGTGTTCGACGACTTGCCAGGTAGGCGCGATTGGTCGCTGTTTGTTGCGTCGTCTGCCTCGGCGCAATTTTAACCATTGATTTTGCTTTAGCCATGGACAGCGACGATGAGATGGCACCTTGATGTAGCATCTAGCCCTATTTATTATATTTGATTACTTGTTTTATTGTTTGTTGTAATTTAATTTGAAAACAATCCTCGCAAACATTTTTTTTCATATGCTACATTTGATATAAATGGTTTATGTGTTAAAAAAATTATTTTAAATGTTTGGGGCGGCGTTTGGGGACGCGGGCGGGAGCGACGTCCCCCAAACGCGGCACGAACAAAACACGTCCCCCAAACGCTCAATCCGGCGCGGTTTGGGGGACGCGACTGGAGATGCTCTAATAAAAAGATGAACTGTTTTTTGAGTTGGTGATTATTATTTTCTATATACTTGTAGATAGGTTTTAGTTTTGCGTTAAAAAGTGTTAGCAATAACAGCACTTAGATAGTGGCTAACAGCCTAAGACTCCTTCAGTGAATATTCTGTTCATACTAGGAATATACTGAAGCAAAATGCCAGGCTATTGTCACACCACTGAAGAAAGTTATATAAAACATACTGTCATTTTCAACACTCCAGACATAAGTTAAACTCAAAGCAACATTTTCTGTCAAAACTTTACCCATCAGGCACAGTCAGCATCGCCACACACACACAAATCGGAAGTCCGAACCAAGATCATGAAGTATCACACATTATTTAGCACACAATAGACAACCAAACAAATACGTGGCAAGTCGCACAATGTTATCTGGTATATAGATTTCTTTCTGCTTGCTCTGTTGATTTACACTGTAAATTTGTACAATCTATAACTGAGGGTGGGAAAAGGCTGCTAACACATTTGCTTCTCCCAACGACCCCTGCCCCGGGGTAAAAGACAGGCTGGCTTCAAACTTGCCCTACAAAGAATGATTCGCCTCGCTTTAAAAAAGGTGTGGCTTTTTTTCTACTATCAAGGGAGGAAATCCCATCCCAACCCTAGTGGCTACCTATAATATAGCTGGTGAAAATGTAACCCAAAGGAGGCACGCACGCAGCGGAAAAGGGGAGAGAAAAAATGTACAACAAATGAAGATATAATCTGACGAGGTATATTAGCTCGAGATTTCACGGCCCTAATCCTGTAAAAACTGGAAGGCGGGGTTCTCGACCAGCTCCTCGGCAGGTTTCACGTCCGAGAAGTCCTTCTCCTGTATCGCGTTGGTGATATCCTCCACTGAGAATGGGATGCTGGATTGCAAAAGAAAATTGTTAAGGTATGTGGTCCCAAGCACCAACTGGGCAGTATTATATCAACACCATTAGATAAAATGGTACCCATGTTACCTTGAATTATCATCCAACAGAAATGAACTACTTTCTGCATTGTTGGAATCCTCTGTCATTAGGACCCGCATGTTACTAAGAACCTGAAATATTAGGGAGTCCAGTTATTTTTGTCCTTCAATATAGTGTGCAAAGTAGTACTCCATCCATCCCATGACATAAGATGTTATTACAACAATATACTCATATATTGGTTGTAATAACATCTTATATTATGGGACGGGGGAAATACATGCATCCTATAGCTACAACATTAATCAGGAATTCACATTTAGTAGTGATCATAAAGGTTCTGCAACACAGTATCTCGATTGATTCCGAGCAACAACAAAATTGTGGAACTTGTGTACTTTTGGAGCCAAGAGATGGAAATAGCTCATTGATAAAAATGCACAATTGCAAATAAAGCAGTGAAGTTCTTAAAGAAATGGAGCTCACATCTGACGATACGCTTTGCGTATTGTACTTGTCGTCCCAGTATTGTGTACAAATTCTGTATAATTGTTGGACACTCAAGATCTACAAATGCAAAGAATTGTAGCATTGATTAGACCAGGACGCTTTCATACTTTGCAAAAGAAAACATAAACCAAAAAAGCATGAGAAAATAAACAAAATCAAAAAGTTCTGAGATTTTACCGGACATAGATCATGGACTATCTCATCGTAAGATATTCTGAACTTTTGGAATATAACCTGAAAAGAGTATCAAAAATGTATCAGTACTTGCAAGTTACAATCCACAACTGGGCAATATCAATTCAAATTCAAACCAAAACTGCTCTTGCTTTGTTCATCCAAATTTATGAATTGTGAATCTTACTGAATCCAACGACAAATATGGCAAAGTTATTGGATGATAGCAAGACAGATATACACGAAGCGCATGTTGAAATTCTATACATGTAACAGGATAGAATAGAGCAACGTACCAAAAAGCCAACAGCCTGTCTGATGTGCCTGATTTCGTCCCATGATGATGCTGCATACTGTAACCAAGAAACTTCAGTAATTTGAATCATATACAAAAAGAAACTACGGAATCACACAGCGGGCATATCACCTCGGCTGTTGCCTTTGCACACCACAATTCCAACTCAGCTAGGCCAGCCTTGACGTACTCGCCATTGCTGAAGGAGCAACACTCACGACGAAGGAGGAGACTGCAAAACAAACAATGATCATCTACTACACAAGCTTCCACACATACAAAAATCAAAACTCCAGAAAATAAGCTCACCTATTGAATAGCTGTACATTAATGTATGAGAATATCTGGGTGAAAATTTTCTGAGCCAAGACCGGGGGTACCTGGGAACAAACAAAACGACAGTCAAACATACATCCAGCTGAAGCGAATCACATATAAACAAAGAGTCAAAGAGAGAGATGCAGACATGATTATCTTGTAGAACTTTTAGAAGGACATTCAAATTCTCGATAATTTTCTGCCAATGGTTGCTCTGAGGTTGACCAGATGACCTTCCAGAAATTCGCAGCATGCTAGCTTTCATTGTTCTTGGAGCCTTGTGATTAACAAGAGCATAGTTAATAATAAATCAAAAATATGTTTATGCGTATGTACCAACTAGCAACTTATAGGGCCTAATGCCTACTAGCAATAAAGAGCAAAAAACCGAAGGGAGGATATTTTACCTGGATGCATAGAGAAATCAAAGATGACAATTCCTTTTTAATATTATCACGGATGATTCCATATATCTTCTCCACGTAAGCAGTTAACTGCTGCTTGAAAAGTAGGGCAGGATACTTGGCCTCAACTTGGCGCACAACATCTGTCGCCTCAACGTGCATGTTGGCAAAAGATGCAGAGCGCAAGCCCTAGACAAACAAATTGACAACAACATAATCCAATTATCAGATTTGTCAGTCCCCCCTTTTAATTATGACCATGAAAAGGAAAATGACATACTTGAGCCATTCGACCAAACAATGATGTTGGCTGAGGAGGCTTCTTTCGAGAAACACTCCCAGGTGCACCAGCAGCTTTGAGGCTTCTTTGCAGAAGGAAAAGTAAGCTAGACGTATTTGAGAGCCAGTAAGCAAGGTTGTCATTGTCGTCCTCATTCTGCATCAAGTACGGATTCGAAATGTAAGCTGACTTTGACACATTCAAAATTTAAAAGAACATCAAATTTATTTACACTTATTGGTGAATGTAATATCCAATTTCACTTAAAAGATGACCGGCCTACACAATAGTTATGCATTGATCTAAGGCCACAGTTCAGGTTCCAGATTACCTCTATTGCAGATCCTATTAACTGAATAAGACGGTCAAAAACACTGGTCTTCTCAGCCTCAAAAGATTTCCAGTGAAGGAGACATTTATATATGGTAAAAGCAGCAACAGGCTTCCCCTCACAGTAGCCAAGATTTTTCGCTACACAGTCAATTAGTGCATCAACGTTTTCCTACAGAGAAAGTAGTGTTAAGTAACCATGTTTACAGAAGCAGATTAAAAAATAAATATTGTTAACTTACCAGTTGCTTCTCAGCCGAAGATTTCCTTAATTTTGGGTCACCATTAGCATAATCCTTAAGAACAGGAGGTGCACTTTGGGGTTCCTGAAAAGGATAATCAATTGCCTTAAGATTATGGTCACAATGGTTATTGAGAGACTAAATAGAAATATGGAAGTGTAAAATCCAAACCTTTGGCTCTTCAACCTCATGATAGCCATTCTCCAGGTTCTGAATAATAGAGAACGAAGCAGAAGAGGTGAGTAAAGAAACATGAACGTTTTAACAGGGGGAGGAACAAGGAACACCATTTTAAGCCATAAATTCTACCTTCGGAACAATTGGAATCGACAAATGTTCAGACATGCTCCTGACTGGCGTGCTCAACAATGCTTGTCTTTGTACTTTCTCATCAGATTCCATGTTGGATATTTTTTCTTGAAGCCTAAAGCAGAATATCAAAACAAATAAGACAATCAACATACTAATCATGGTTTTCTCACCAATCAACATATGTGCAGAGATACTTATACTATCAAATCGGTTTAGGACAAAGAATAACCTTAGCATGGCCATGTTTAAATCATCAATTTTCGACTCAGCATCCATTGCCTTCTTTAGTCTTTCCTCGCTGATTTTGTTTGTTTCATCATATTTCTTTTCAGTGTCATCAATCTTCTTTTCAAGAGAGCTGACCAGAGTCTGTAGTCATGAAAGCGAAGTGTTAAGTATAACAACTAGCAAATAAATGCAAAAAAAATATAAGAACGTGCTGAATAGTAGAATGAAAGAGATCTCTTAGAAAGGCATAAAGCAAACAATAGCAGTTCCTTAAATTTATAGTAGAAGCACCAAAAGAAGCAAGTCCTTGTCAGTGCAGAGGTCTCACCTTAAGTGTGTCATTTTCGTCCCTAAGCTTATTCATCAGCTCTGTATCTATAACAGGAACTTCTTTAATAACTGGAGCTATCTCTGCGACCATCTTGGCTGCCTCTCTCTCCTTCACTAGTGTGTCTTTTGTTTCTTTGTACTGTTGTTGCACTTCTTGCAAGGCAGCTTGCAACTTTGCATTCTCTTGTGATTTAGATTCCTCGAGATCAGCCTACAGCAAACAACCATGAATTAAGCAATAATACAATATCCACAGATAAGCTAATCAAGTATCCACAATTCCACATTGTCCTTCCATTGAAGAACAAGGCAACTCTTTCATACACAAAGAAAAATCTCTGATCCAAATTCCAAAATGTTTGTGATGACTCATATGGTGATGATACACAAAACCATGTAAGTTCACTTAGATCACTTTTTGATAAAATGATGTAATTATTGAATGTGTGTATCAGATAAAATACATTACACATCTTACAAAATGCACTTTTTAGAGTAAGTCCAACCAAACAGTAGGCTGAACCATTGGCAACATATTTGTGTATGTTAAATCGAACATGAAGTACATAAATTGGTGTAAATAAACCCAGATAATGTTTGGCATGCAGTAATTCTTAAAGTAACAATGACATGGAGAAACTTCGTAACGAAAAACTCACTCGCATTCGCTTCTCCAACTGTAGCCGCCATGTGAGCTCTTCAACTTGCTTTTCCAGTTTATTTTTGGCAGCTTGCAAAGCGCCAGTTTCCCGTGCAGCCTGGTAAGCAATGAAAATGAGTAAGAAAGGCTGAACCTGACATGGGAGAGTATATTTCCACTATTCATCGAAGTTTTCAGACAAGCAGTTCATTATACGAATGCCTATAGAAATCTTGCACCATAAGGTATATCAGAAACCAGCAAATGCAGCATTGTATGATATCCTATAATACCAAATTACCGGTGGTTGCAGAAGTGGAAAAGGAAGCCTGTTGACAGGTTTTACTCAAACAAAATTTCCAGTGCCCACCTTGGCATATATTTGTGAAAATATTGTAGATGGAGCATAACAAGTGACAGGTACACACAACATACCATTTTGAGTTTCCGAAGCTCCTTTCTAGCAACTTTTCCTCTCCAGATGCATTGTGTAGTAATAGCAGCTTTTCTTGTTCTTGAATAATCCAACCTCGCCAAGAATTGACGGCACCGACTCTGAAACACAAATAAGTATAATAAATATGAAGTTTAAAGAATATTTTGATCAGAGCGAGCAATTTGGATTTAGTGGTACACTTCGTAGACAGCTAATGTGCGGAAGAGAAGTGGCAATGAAGTTGTAGGGTTACATCAAGGTAACATAGATCCGAGATATGCGGCATGTTTAGAAAGAGATTAAAAAAATAGTTGATTTATCTATAGTCCAGAACACAAATGTTGTCCATTTGCTTGTATTCACAAATGTACAGAATACAAGCTATTTTAAATTTTATGCTACCTGAATAATGATAGCAGCTCTTGTTTGTCGTCTGAAGTGGATCTCTTTACGTGCAGCCATCCCACGTAAGGATGATTGAATGATAAGCGCGGAAGCAGAAAGTGCAGTGTATGCCTTTCTTGCATTATGCATGCGGTAACTAGTCTGGATTTTGAGTGAAGCAGCTTCTCTGCGGAGACTGCGGTAAACGCTTCTCGCAAGTTCTCCTTCAAATATTAAAACAAAAGCCATGTCAGAAAATAATTGCATGAATAAAGTTAATCAAGTAGGGCCAAACAGACTTCAAAAGAACATAAATCTCACCCCGACAAACTGTCTGTATTTGTACAGCTGATCTTCGTAGTGCGATGAAACTCTTCTTGGCCAAAAATGACCGGGCTTTCCTCTGAATCATGCTAGCTGAACGCCCTAGCACTTCATTTCTACGAGCATCAAGTTCAGCCATCTGACCAGCGCGAAGAAAAACCTTTGTCTTGCCCACCTAAATAATCACATTCGCAAAATGCACATACAGTTTAGTCCACGCATCCAGGAAGGAGTTCTGTTCTTGAGAGAAATGTCTATGTTATGCGATTTACCTACTCACTACAAAGCAAACTTGCAGCACACATATATTGCACACTGTTTTGAACATCTCGACTCTAGTCTATACAAGTAAACATGATGTAGGAGAGAACATATCTTTCGTGCATATCAACATAGATATTATTATAGACATGGTTTTTGAGTCGCCGAGTCAAGTCAAGCCGCCGAGGCTGCGGCTCGTGACTTGGTGACTTGACTCAGCGACTAGGGCTTGATTAGTCGCCCCAAGTCGCCATGGCCCAGGCCTGCATAGTTGGCAGTCAAAAATCTGAATTCGGCATGTCATCTATCACACCCAGGCCTGCGAGGCCCAGCCCAGCCCAACTAACAGCTCCCAGTCCCAGCCTAACCCCTCGTCAGCCTCCTCCTAGCGCCAGCCGCCATCCAGCCTCGAGCCTCCTCCTAGCGCCGCCAACCTCCTCCTAGCGCCGCCAGCCTCCTCCTCCCAGCCGCCAGCCTCGAGCCTCCTCCTAGCGCCGCCAACCTCCTCCTAGCGCCGCCAGCCTCCTCCTCCCAGCCGCCAGCCTCGAGCCTCCTCCTAGCGCCGCCAACCTCCTCCTAGCGCCGGCAGCCTCTGCGCTGCCGGTGAGGAGCGGCGACTGGAGGCGGACGGAGGCAGCCAGCCTCGCAGCCTCGCCGCGCGACCCTCTCCCTTCCTCCTAGCGCCGCCGGCCTCGCAACCTCCGGTGGCGGCTCGAGCCTCTTCTCCTGAGCCGCTGTATAGTCGCAGGAAGTCGCCGTTGAGCCAGTGACGTGGCGCGACTTGCTCCGTGAGTCAAGTCGCCTGCGCGACCCAGCCACGCCGCGACGACTCGGCGATTAGTCGGCGACTAATCGGCGATTAGTCGGCGACTCAAAAACCATTTATAGACAAAAAGATCGTGAATTTTTTTTAACTAGCATCACACCCATATGTACCAGCTAGTATCAAATGCATTAACCATAGAAGGTTACATATGAAAAGCCTATATCAGTTCACATTAAATAACAATGGTGTTCCTAAACAGAAATGTATAATCATTAAAGTATCAAATACCACATATCAATAATGCTAAAATGATAGTTTCTCTTCAATGACCATACCTGGTAACCTTGTAGATCTACCTTCTCTAAGAGCCTTCTTACAGCAGTGATCTCATCAGAACTTGTATCAATGAACACAAACCAAGATCAGTAAAAGGCTCAACTAACTAAATCAAGAAGCGAGAACAGTTATCCATTGATAAGTAATTGAATACCTTCCACTCAAAACACTCGGTGCAAGAATACCGAAACGATCGATGAACTCAAGGAATGTTCTTCTAGTTGGATACCCAGCACAGCTTATCCTAATTGCTTCCATAACCCCCTGAGGAAGCCAATATTAGGACTGCTGTTGGAAGTCTGAAGCACGAAAAATGCCAACAACAAGAAAATCTTACTCCACATCTGAGCTGCTGAAGAACATTCTGGTTCTCAAAAATTGCTGGCTTCAATAAACTATTAGGCTTTACACAACGGATATAGTGGGGCTCGGTTGCACTCAATGTTTCCAAGAGAGATTGCAATTGTTGCTGCAGTTTACATATGAAGTGCAAATATTACAAGTGTGAAGAATTGAAGAGACTAGAATTACAGTTGAATCGATAAAATAATAAAAGCAACTGATTCTGCACCTTGAACCTGGAACCAATCGATGAAAATTTTGACGATTTTGAGGAGTCCTCGGAGAGAGGAGGGAAAAGGCACGAAACAAACGAACATCCTGAAGCACCCAAGAGAGCCTGATGCTCAGCAATCACATAATCCTTGTTCTTGTCCAAAAATAAGTCAGTTTGATACGTGACCTACAAATCAACTTATTATTAGATTTATTCAAAAAAAAAATATCTAACAAAGCAAAGGCAGTTCATACTTACATCGCCAGCATAATGACATATTGTAAAGTCTGACCGAGATAACTTTGGCTTCACAAAGCGCTTGTGATTTTTGAAAGTTTGGTACAACTTCTGAGCAAATGTCTCATGTGTTGATCTTGGCAACATACTTTAAGACAAAAACATATGTGAACAGGTTAATCTATTTGTAAGATTAATTTTTTCTATGCTACAAAAATAACAGGTGAACACAATGAGATGATATGACTGATCCATACCAAGCTTCATCTAGAAGGGCAATAATTCCACCAGGTTTCTGAAATGGTATGGAATGAATGCTTAGATGGAACATGGCAAGACAGTAAAGCAACATAACATACCAGCGTGTTACAGCAATGTCAAAGCTAGTACATAAGTTATGTCTAACTAGCAATTGGGGCTAAGTATCAAAGTGGTTAGCAAGTATGTCTAACTAGGTACGTTCTGCATTGACAGGATTTCTTTTGTTTCATGTATTCTTCCTCATCCCTGCATCAGATGAATGTCTGAGATAGTAGAGAATTATTGTTTGGTAGTTGTCTGTAATATAGGATCGGTGGCCCTATGTATGGCATGGACACAATATAAATAACACAACATAATAAACTAGTACTGAAGCGGTTATTGTAATTAATCCACAATGAACCCACTATTGGTCATTAGTAACCAATGCTAGTAGTGGTTATTTGACATTGCTTATCACAAATCACTAATCATGGATAATTACTACTCTCTCCGTCTAAAAATAGGTGTCTCACTTTTGTCTAGATACGGATGTATCTAGATGCATTTTAGTTAGAGATACATCCGTATCTAGATAAAGTTGAGACATCTATTTGACTATTTTTAGACGGAGGGAGTACTAACAGTGTACGATTAAATTGGACCTCATGAACTCATGCAAACATGGGTTATCACATTTCACCATTCGGTATCTCGGGGGAGTATAACAATATGCACAGACCCTTATTTGAATGAGCTTGTTTATTTTAGGCAAGAAAACAAGCTGTGTGCAAATACCTTATCAATGAGATCAAGAATATCCTGGTTGTCAACGAACTCAATGTAGCTCCAGTCAATTTCTTCTTTAGTATACTCTTCCTGCTCCATCTTAAAAACATGCTGCAGAAAACCAAAACTTCAGAGTTAACAATTTCTCTATAGATACAAGAACTCCATAACACTGAAGCTGTTGGCTGAGGACCCAACTAAGAAAGCTAAAAACTTGCCTGATTGAAGTGTTGCTGGAGTTTTTCATTTGTCAGGTTGATACAGAACTGCTCAAAGCTATCAAGACCCAAAAAAATGTATCAGATCTGAGAACTACACATAATAAATCCATAATATGTTAAGGGAATCAGTGAGAAAAAAGAACTCGTGAAAATATAATAAATAACTAGACAAAAATAGAACTAAGGAAA
The DNA here is from genome assembly GCF_022539505.1 of Lolium rigidum. Classification (NCBI taxonomy): domain Eukaryota; kingdom Viridiplantae; phylum Streptophyta; class Magnoliopsida; order Poales; family Poaceae; genus Lolium; species Lolium rigidum. The sequence continues at coordinate 99,888,248 of NC_061509.1, read as the reverse complement.
AGAAACCTTAAACACCATCACTACACATAAGTACATATACAAGCAGACCTGCACACACCGACTGTTCAACTAACATCACCCAACTGATGATGTGATCATGATCACCGGAACAAAAAACACAAGTTCACATCAAACATGCAAAAAATAATCCCAACGTTCATAAAAGAAAAGAAAAAGCAACACAAAATGTTCTATACAAAGTGTTATATTTCTGTCATATACTACAGGCAATATATATGATCTTGCAGAAAACCAACCCCTAATGAACCTTTAGCATGTAATCAGAGGTACTCCCTCCTATCCATAATAAGTGTCGTAGTTTTAGTTCTAACTTAGTATGGATCGGAGGGAGTAGTAAGAAAGGCCTAACACTGTGGCACCTTTCATCAGTGGATAGAGTTCAGTTATTCAGAAAAGGAAACAAATGGAGCTCCGCTATGAACAAGAACTTCAACAGGGAGAAATAGCTAGTAATCATGACATGATTACCAAAAGGCATGCAGTCAAATAGACACTCTTTTAACAAGAATTAAAGCAGGCCCAAACAAACCAACAGTTTTCTCTCAATGTCAATCAAATTGACAAAGACACATCCAACACACATTAAATCTACAAAAGCGTACCAGTTAAGCACCTGTTTGTCTTGAAGCTCTCAAACCCGTAGATATCCAGCACTCCAATTAAGCATTTTGAATTTGGATCTTGACCAATAGAGCTGTTTATCTTATTCACAAGCCTAGTATCAAAAGGTCATTTGTCGTATAAGAACCAAAATGAAGCATTTGTGAAACAGTAATGCAGCTGCTTTTGAACTGGAATACCAATCAGTGCGTATAACTTCAAAATAAACTCACCAGTCAAACAACCGTGAGTACACAGTCTTAGCAAGTGCATCTCTACTACCTTTGGCAGCCTCGGGATCCAAAGTTTTTACTATGTTCTCATCACGGGTCACAATAATGCGTTGGCACAGTGAATCTTTTAGTGCTTTCTCATCGCACCTACAGGACAAAATTTTGAGATTTTGTCAGATGCATAAGATCTTGACAGTTTCTAAAAAGAAGCCACAGAGCACGTACATGAAGAGCTCAGCAGCTGTCCTTAAATGGAACATAGATTTCTCATTTTTAGGTTTCGACGAATCTACATCATCCCCTTCTGCGAACTCAACATTTCCCAAGTGGAGAATGGCAGCCACAATCCGGAAAATTGCTTCCTGAAGTAACGTACAGGTATGAGGTAAAGCTCAACAAGGGCAAATAAGCTTCAACTGATCAAAAAAGGAGTAACAGGAGAACATTGCAGAACCAAACACGTACCTGCTCTTCAGAACTGATTCCGCATATATCCATGGCCTGTCTAGTTTCAAGATACTCCTTTGATTCATCTAGGCCATCAATCTTATAGCAGTTAGACTGATTAAGATAGTGGAACGTACTGGGATCTCCTAGTTTGTACCTCTCACGTTCCTAACATGAAAAATAGCATAATTTAACCACACACCGCTTGCTAGTATGACATGCAGTATTTTAAACAGTACAGGGATATCATGTTCAGTGTCTTGATATACAGTGAGCGTAGAAAGTTGGTAGCCACAGCCCACATGGGCATTACTATTGAATAACTTTCATGTATAGAGCATTGATTCACACAGGCGCTGATATTCCCATTATGAGAGTAACAAAAAATTAGAAGAGAAAAATAATGTCGCGGGAGAGGGACTAGAACTCTTGAATTTTAATAAAATAGTGCATGCCACAAAAAAATGGTAAGTGCGTATATGGTTATATAAATTTGTCTGATAGAAAACAGACATAAATAGACAGGTTAGGGGCAGCACCTCAGGTGAGCCAGCACAAATCATGTAGAAACAGTGGTAATTTCTCTCTGCTTCAGATGTTTGACAGACACGAGATCTCTCGAGAAGATAAGTTCTGACAGCAGCACCTGATATTCTCCCATTCTGATCAAACTGGATCTCGACAAATTTACCAAAGCGACTGAGGTCATAACAGCCAAAACGAAATTGGTTGAGTGAGGCGATAGTTACCATAATACTAACTGCAACGACCATATACAGCATGTTTCTTACCTTGAATTATTATTTCTCACAGTCTTTGCATTTCCAAATGCTTCAAGAACAGGATTAGACTGCATGAGGCATTCGAATTAATCAGGCAAACAATAACACCAGATGGTCAAAGAAGTCGAGACTAGGAGTCCAGAAATTAACTACCTGAAGAACTTGCTTCTCCACAGTTCGGCCTTCAGAGGCAGCCTTCCCACCCATGTACGCAAGATACCGCATGATCATTTTAGTGCTCTCTGTTTTACCAGCGCCACTTTCTCCACTAACAAGGATCGACTGACTTACTCCTTCATTTAGCATCAATCTACAACAACAGTAAAGTAATCGAGATTTCTCATCAAGTCAAATGGAAAGAGAGAGAAAAGCACATATTTCTTTCCTATTTTTGTAAGTACCGACTTAAATTAGAACAAGCTAGTGATCTCAACATGGACCTACCTATATGCAGCATCTGCGACAGCGAAAGGATGGGGGCTTAATTCACCGAAATCTGCCCCTTTATACTGTTCCATCATCTGAACATCGTACAGATGAGGAAGTCTTCGGAAAGGATTTACAGCAATCAGAATACTTCCGGTATACGTCTGGTTTCAAAACAAAGAAATAGCCAAGGTGTTTATGAGAAGAATGAATGACATTTCTTTGAATAACATTACTGGAAAAGTATATAGGTAAGACTAAATTAATTTAATTTACATAAAGAGATCCTAACTTACATAAATTTCGTTCATGTCATATCTAGCTTTCAGATTTTGAAGAACCCCGGGTTCGTGCAGATAGGCGAGCTTCGTCATGTCATCTACTCCGCACGGTGATTCCTCGGGATCCTTGGCGTGGACATGAGATGCCTTCGCTTTAACCTGAAAAAGAAGGGACCAAATTTGAAAATGGTACAATCGCCCTTTTTTAAGTAATTTTGTTTTTATGGAGGGTCAACTTAACATTTTATCCCTACACAGTTTACAGCTATTACAAGTCCACACTAATAAACTTGTCATGGCCGAATCCTAGCAATACCGACAAAAAAAACTTACCGTCTTCCCATTGGAGCACTTGATGGTGACCGTGTCCCCGAGGACGTTTACGACCTCCCCATCAATCCAGGCCTCATCGGGATCCTCGGCCCAGACCTGCAATCCCGCCGCGATGGAAGCTTGAGCCGCCTGCACGAATACAGCTTGACATTAAACACTAGCCACATATTGCTTACCCCGACAATACACGTATTTCCTAAAATGTTGCCCCTCATGCATTCGGCGTTGATCACCGAAGCGCTAGTACCGAAACAAACGCGGGCACACACAGAGAACTCAACCATTTTCTGGCGCGAACAGGACCGGTACGCCGGACCTGACATTCAGAAGGTTGGCAGCAAGCAAGTCAACGCCTGTACCGCCAGAATCCGTCAGAACCATTTCTCATCCTTGGCCTGAATCTCCAGGGGCATGGTGATTCAGTACGATGGCGAATCCCTCCGAAATTTCAGGGGGGCGAACTGCTACTCGTGGTACTAGTCTAGGGTATACAGAACACGCGAGCTCAGAGCAGCAATCCGAAGCAAGCTAGGGGTGAGGGCTCCCTTACCATCGATCAGAAGTTGATAGCAGCGGGATCTCCGGTCCACGCCAGTCCAAGCTCAGCGCAGGGGGCCGAGGAGAAACCGCGACGGGGTGTTGACTCCGCGAGGAAAACCGGGGGAGGAGGACGACGCGACGGACCCGGAGGACGACGGCGAGATCCTGGGATGGCTGGCGCGGCGCGGCGGCCCCGAGCCCGCGCGAGATCCAATCACCGCCGCGAGCAGGAGAGGGCCAATGGAACGCCGAGATCGGAGCGCCGACGAAGCAGCCGCGAGTTCGCTCGAGTCCTCACGGCTTCCTCTGGTCCGGAATCACTCGGACGAAATGCGGCGCCGCCCACCTCCACCTCCACCTCCACACGCCGCCGCCGCCGCCCACCTTCACGTGCTGGCTTTATTGGAGGCGTGCGTGCGTGCGCGCGCGTTGCGGCGGCGGTGGGTGGTGGCGGTGGCTTTGCTCCTCGGCGTGCGGCTGTCTCCCCCGAAAATCCCTTGACGACTGACTCCCTCTCTGTTGCTGGAGTTTTGTTTTCGCTTTGGCGGAGGAAGGGAAGGGAAGGGAATGGAGGCGGACAGGGGAGAGGGGCTATACTCGGTTTTGATTTCTTCGTCTCGGGTTTTCCGTTTACTTGCCGAGTCTGACCGCGGCCATTTCTTTTTCTCTTCCGGGTCCTTTGGGTTCCCCCCCTTTGCCCTGCTAGAATCATGCGGCTAACGGGTTTGTGGATATGCTTCATGGAGTGGGAACATGTAGGGCTTATTTTTGTGCATGCAGTCGTCAGCGAACGGTTTTTGCCCCTCCTCTCTCTAACGCGGTAGGCGGCCAGATCCCATCTCCAACGGGGGAGCTTTTGGCCCCTCTCCCTCCGCTTGCCGCTCTGGCGGCAGGAGGGGGAGGGGATCTCGTTCCTCTCTCTGTAGTTAGGGTTTGCCTGCTTTGGTGAGTTGTTGGGGTGGCGGGAGCGGCGGTCGGGCAAATAAATTTGCCTCAACTCCACTCTCACAACGGCGGCGGCGTCTCAGAGTTGTTAGCAACGTGTGCTTGTCGATCTTTAAAATCGGCGGCTTGGTCTTCTCGTCGCTCTTCAGATCTAGCGAGATCTGTTTTTCCACGTGTTGTTGGCATTTGTCGTTGTCCACGACGACGCTGGGGACCGGGGTGAGGTGGATGCTCTGGAGCAAGGATACTGGTCTGGAGGTGGTGGATGTGTCGCTATTCCTCGACTTCGTCGATGGGATGCGGTGGACCTTGGTCCAAGATAGCGCGGGGACATCCCTCGGTCGACGTGCCACATCGACACATGCCTCGTTGCTTGCAGCAAGCATGTTTATCGACTCACAAAGCCTCGTTGGCAATGGTGCTCTTTTGGATCTGAAAATGGTGGAGGCTCGGCGTCTCTTCCAACGCGCGTCTAGGCGGCGTTGGAGTTTGGCGGCAGCCTCTGGCTTCGACGAGTGCAGGAAACCCTAGGGATAGTTTTGTATATTTCTGTCCTTTCGGGTTTTCTCTGAAAATTTTCAGGACAATTGTTTTCTCCTGGTCTATCTGGTTCTTTCCACGTTTGTTTACTCATCTAACTTGATTTTCTATTAATGAAATACGTGGTTACTCTCAAAAAAATGTAGGGCTTCTTTGATTCGTAGGATAGAAAAATCATAGGAATAGGAAAAGTATAGGATTAGAATGTCATGGCTACTTAAATCCTATGGCAAGATGAAGTGTGTTTGATTGTAGCAAAGCAAATTTTCCATGGTGTATGACCTCATTTTTTTTCTTATAGGACACTACAAGATTCCTATAGTATTTGTTCCTATAGGATATGTTTCTATTAATTAAACAACATGTGTACGAAATTGTCCTATAGGATTCAAATCCTACACAATTCCTATGAAATTCCTATGAACCAAAGGAGCCCATAGGTTTCTTTGTCCATGAACCCTAAGAATTTTTCTCTCAAAAACAGTTTAATACATTGATAAATATCAATATTTTTTGAAATCTAATTTCTTGAATGCTAATTGGGACGCATCATGACGACTTGTAAGATATGGTTTAGTGAAACATACCTAGAGTATAATTCACGGCGATGGCACTCTGAACTATTAGGATCCTTCGGCTCTGGTTTGTAAGCAACAGGTGCATAACTTTAAGCTTTTAATTGAGTTGTAATGTTGTTGACAAGGACGACAACTAGATGGATAATTAGGTAAGAGCTAGGACCTCGGGAAAAGATCATGAAAAAAGAAAGAAAGTAAACCATGGAAAGAGTTTTGAAGGCAGCATGTCATGGTTGAGATAGTGGCGGGAGGACGAAGGTACAAGTGGCCTTCCAGAGGGTGCCCTCGTGTAGTCGCCAATGGAACAAAACTCTATAAATGGAAACACTTGTATGTTGAAACTTACTTCATCGGGGCAAACCTCCAAAGTTGCCGATAGTTGTCATTATTATGGGTTAGTTGTTTTTGTCACCGGTCCTAAATTTCTCTGTTCTCCATGCCATATGTGTGACATTGCCGATA
>NC_061509.1:99862510-99881960 GCF_022539505.1 Lolium rigidum | reverse complement strand
GTTGGATAATTAGGTACAATTTCCATGATTAACTCGTAATACAAGCATTGACAACAATAACTACTAACATGAAACTCGAACATACTAGATGCAAAGCTTGATCAACATGAACAAGAGCGTGAGAGCAAACAAGACATAACATCCATCGCTTAAACAAGACGAGATACAAGCCGCATCGTACCGATCTCGGTGGAGTGTGGCGTGTGAAGGTGTAGCAGACGATGTATAGGCAGCAGTGAACGTTGTTGATGACAACGCTGTTGATGACGGGGACGACGTGGGTCGTAGTAGACTGCGTTGAAGACGGCGTGTAGGCAAAGACCGCCGACGGACTAAGGCGGCCCGTGATGAAGAAGCTTGGAGCACAGCCGCGCGCAGCGCTTCCCAAAACCTAATTCGCCCTCTCCCGCACGGATCGCAAGGACGAGCGGTGCCGGAGACCGCCTCCTCGCTTCGCCGATGCACGTCGGCGTGCATGGGATGGAGTAGGCTATGGCGGCGGCGCAAGGCAGAGAGGTGGAAACCCTAACTCGCGTATCGGATGTGATTACGCGGTAGCCGGCGGCAGGAGATTATATAGGCTCGAAATCCCTAGGCAACGCGGGGCCACGCCCCACGCCGCATGAACGTTTCGAGCCTGCGCGTATAGCCCAAGATCCGGGGCGAGCCGATTCAACCGACTAACCGCGACGCGTCCGTCTAGGACTCCCTGCTTCGCTTCCCGAGCTGCGTAAGTGGCATGAGTCTCGGCTCGAGGCTCAATTCCACTTCACTCACGTAAGGCGCGGCGCGCTGCCGGTGACGTGGTCGCAGCCTGAGACGCAGTGCCAGGAGTGAGGAGGAGCGCGTGTAGCACTCATATTCTCTACCATTTACTAGTAGGGAACAAACCACACCTTATAAGGTGGTCTAACTTCCTCCTCAACTTTTCATGGGACTAAACTTCCCACCTCTGCCACTCCCAGTGAGCTGCCACCAACTTGGGCTCAAACTCGTACACAGGCTGCTGATTGAGTGGGCTTTGAGATTTATAGGGAAAATCTGAAATCTAGTATGGGCCATTAAGTGTAGGCCCAATATTTCAACAATCCCCCACCGTGATCTCAAATCCCCATTTAGAGATTTACCAATACTCGCTCGCTTGTTTTATATACCAGTGGTTTCAGCGGAGATCAAGTTGCTGAACTTCCGCCTGTGAACCTTAAGCTGGGCATCCATTCACACTTGAACAATGGACTAAGCCTTGAATTGCAAGTTTTGGCGTGAACAGGTTTCACTCAAAGTCATAACCAAGACATGGCTGCTGCATTCCATTCCCATGGGGTGAAGCATATGCGCTCATACTGTGGTCTCTTCATAAGTTTACTAGAGATCACCCAAATCTCATAGATTGCGACGTTTTAACAATCGAACTCATATAGGTGTAAGTTATTTCCGTAATGCTCACAGGACAGCATCTTTGCTAAAATAACCAACATAAACACATTACTAAGGCTTTTGCCAACCCGCCTTGGTACAGCAATTGAGAGTTGTGCATCACAGAGAGGGTTACATAATACTCTCCTCACTCAAACCACTAGCTCTTGTTCTTCCCTGTGTCCTAATTCACTTGGATCTCCGATCACAAAGGTTGGGTTAATACTATGGTGTAACATCAACGGGTCTCAAACCCATCTCCTCGATGCACTTATCACATTACGTGATAGTCCCTTTGTAAAGGGATCTCGCTGTGTTTTGTCTCGTTTGAATATATGTAAACAGCGACATTCCTCGAGTTTCGCAATTTCCCGACTGTACTCGAACGTTCTCTTGACGTGTCTTGATGACTTCGCGTTATCCTTAGAATTGTTCACTTTGACAATTACGCTTGATTGTCACAATTCAAAAGGATTGCCTGAATAAAAGTTTTTCAAACTACGTGCAAGTCCATCAAGAGCCTGTACGCAACCATTCCGATTCAACAAGGCTTGTGTCTAAAGCGCAAGTTCCGCCCACAGTTGACCCCTGGCCATGGTTTGCTTGCAAGATCTCCATGACACTGCGCCACCTCCAAAGGTAAATACATACCCACTCTGTGGCGCACATCAGCTATACATCCGAGATCCACCCGAATCACTATACCCCAAGCACAGCTGATGCCCTGAATAGTGAATCCCATAATCATTGTACCATAGGTAGCATGACCTCTATCAAGTGCATGCCAATGATCAGTACCGGGTTTGACATGAACCTACTCAACTTGCTAACAAAGAAAAGAGATGTCCCGGTCTAGTCGCGCTCGCTGGCACATGAGTGAGCCAACAATCTCGAGAGTATCTCGCCTGATCTACGGCAATCCTCCGGTTCTTGCGCAATGTCACACTGGGATCATAAGGTGTTGGAAAAAGACTTGCTATCAATATAGCCGAATCTGCCCAAGATCTTCCTCAACATAATGGGATTGTGTTAGGAGTAATCCCACTCGCTCTTAATAAGCTTGATGTCTTAAGCACACGCCTTCTCCCGCATCTTCATATCAAAGCACTTTGACAAGAAAGACTTGACCCCGAGTATTACTTTCATGTTTGTACCAAATATCGAATATCATCCATATACAAACATAGTATAACACCTTCGCCCCACCATGGCGATAGTAAACGACTTGTCGCCCCATTGACAACAAAGCCTACGTGTCAAAGTTCCTTTGGCTAAACTTCTCATGCCATTGCTTAGGTGCTTGTTTCAGGCCATATAAAGATTTCAAAGCAATCCTTGGCACACCTTTCTCTCCTGACCTTTACTACAAACCCATCGTGCTGATCCATATAGATTTCCTCTTCCAACTCTCCATTAAGAAAAGTTGTCTTTACGTCCATTTGATGGACGATAAGACCATAGAGGCAGCCATGGCACTGAGTACTCGAATGGTGTGTAAGTCTAGCTGATCAAAGTGAATTTAGGTAGTCAAGCAACCTCTCACCTTCTCCGTGTAGCCTTTAGCTACATGCCGCGCACTCAGATTTCAATAGTACCAATCAGTGTCTTAGCTTTTCCTGAACACTCCATCTGCAAGCCCACAGTGCTTGCATCCATGGGGTCGTTTCTTGATATAGTCTTCAAGTTCCGGCTTAGAGTGAACCGAGTCCATCCACATTGACGGATGCTTTCTTTCACGCACTGTCTCACAGACCGGAGAGATGCATATGCCTCTCGCAATGGACGTGAGAGAGCACCATCCACAAGGTACACATATGAAATCAATGACCAAAGGATTCGTTCAATCCTTCTCGCCTCCTGCCGTCCGCGAGGTTTCTGCTGCTCATCCTCTCCCGCGAATATCCTCACATGTAGATTGTTCAAAATACTCATTAGATTGTACCAGGCTCCGGCATCATCTCAGAGAGCGAAACTTGTAGCAATGCTATGCACATCTCTTCATAGGTGCCACATTCTCAAAAATGCTTGCATCACGCGATTCCAGCAATAGTATCAACACGCACATCGTAGGTAATCTCTCGGATTGATCTACCAAAAATCGAGATCCTACACATCCGATGGAGCATAACCTAGAAAGATATCAATCCACCTGCCTTTGGCCCGAGTTTGCGCTTTCGTAGATCGATATTGACCTTCGCCAAACAATCCTATGTGTGCAATCACTTGAAGTGATGGTTTTCTCAACCAGCCCACTGTCGTAGGGGCTTCATCTTTTTATTCTTGTTAGGAACCCTATCCAGTGATACGACATGAAGTCAATAGCGCCTCCCTCACCATAGCCTTAGGATAAACCAGACAGGTAAAGGGCTTTTAACATGGAATTCGACCAAGTCACCACTGTGCGGTTTTTCCTTTCCTTAGAACCCCGCTACGATCGGGGTGAATAGGGAGGCGCCCTCTCATGAATAATGCCATGTTCCTCTTGCAGAACCCATCAAAGATTTGAGAAAGTATTCGCCACCACGATCCGCTAATAACCTAAGACGCTTTGATCTTTCTCTCTAGTTGATTTTCAACTTCTGCCTTATAAACTGTAAAGGAGTCTAAAGCTTCATCTTTAGTTCGCAAAACAAATAAACATAGCAAAATCTAGTCGCATCAATCAATGTCATGAAATATCTCTTCCCACCTTTTGTCAACACACCATCTCATCTCGCATAGATCGTGAATGTATGAGTTCTGTGAGGTGCTTGAGTTTTCTTCCTGGCCGCCTCAGTGAGGCTTCCTGAGGTTGCTTTGACTGCACACAACTATGGCACTTAGAACCTTTGGCAATGGTGAAATCTCGAATTAAACTCAAACCGGATAGCCGAGACATTATACTCAAAATTAATGTGACATAAACGAGAATGCCATACATCGGTATCATCACTAACATTGCCACAAATATGGTTCACAGTACTTATTATCAAACCGTGAAAGCGAAAAGCGGAACAAGCCTCCGCACTCATAGCCTTTACTAATAAATTGTCCAAACTTGGAAACAACTACTTTATCTCGACCCTAAAAACAACCTTTAAACCCCATCTGTGCATAGAAGGGAGCCGCTTAATCGTAGATTCTTGTTCATAGCAAGGGACATGCCGCGACGCTCCTCGCCTGCACGATCTTCCCCGAAGTGAACTTCGCATCTACCGTGCCAACACCACGGACACAGAAGCATGTGACCCATTCCCCACTCAAGCACTGGAAGGAATCCCATGCGACTCCTGCAAGAAGTGAACATGGATATGTCAAAGAGACACACATGAAACATTAGCACTCCGTATCAATCCTCACCAACATGGAGATTTGAAATACCGTAAAGAACATTGAAGAAAGAGATTACCGCACTCCACTTCAGCATTACATGGTCAGACTGTTGACTTCTGTCTTCGCTTTTTTCTTGAAGCGGCCTGCCCTCCTCTGGGACAGTCCTTAGAAAAAAAGTGGCCAGCCTCATCCACACGGTAGACAGTCAGGTCTGCTCACTGTTTATCATCTTCTTCTTCTTGAAGGTTGCAGTCTTCATAGGCTTATTGAAGGAGGGCTTGTTATTCCCTTGTTCTGTCTGTAGGGTTTTTCCCGCACCATGTTGGCGCTCAGATCATCTCTCCTTTCTCAGTATTATCCTTAGCCCGAGCTTTCCTCAACATCAAGAGACGCCATCGTATTTTCTACGTCGATATCTCCTGTCTCTTGTGTTTCTGAGAGAGTTGTGCAAGGTGTCTCTCCATGAAGGGGGGCAATCTGAAGCGATGATGCATCCACTGCCACAAACTTGTCGTGCATGGTACGACTTAAGGAGTTCAAGCTCTTTCGCAATGCATCGTATTCATGAGCTGATGGATTGCGTAACGGTTGTTTACCATCCCGATGTCATGGAAGCTCCCATGATGTGGCCCATCGCCGCACGCTGCACCGAATTTAGCATTCAAAGGCATCTCGAGAGTTTCATCATGTCTGTTATGTGCATGTACACATCACATGCGATCACGAGTCAAAGAAGAACACTCAGAACGCGATCCGACGAAGAGAGTATTGTTTCTCCGAACTTGTTCCGATCCTGGTCGTAGATATAGTTCCTTCCAGTAAAACCATCAAGAATTTAACACTTTCGATGAGTAAGCTAAAGAGTATGGCCTTAACTCAAGCCACTCTTAAAGTGCACACCGGTAAACTTATCCGGCCTCGCATCGGAAAAACCAGCCATTGTTAACTCAGAAATTGCCTTACAATTAGGTTTTTGGATTGTTGGATAATTAGGTACAATTTCCATGATTAATTCCGTAATATTAAGTATGATAAACAAAGTAACTACTAACATGTGAAACTCGAACATACTAGATGCAAAGATCAACATGAATAGTAGCAGAGCAAACAAAGACAACATCCATCGCTAAACAGATCGAGATATGTCGACGTACCGATCCGGTGGAGGTGGCGGTGAAGGCAAAGTGCATTTATGCTGCAGCCAAAGAACGTTGTTGATGACGGACGACGGTCGTAGTGCAGACTACGTTGAAGACGGGGCGGTAGGCACCGCCCGACTTGGACGGAAGGCGACCCGTCATGAAGAGCTTGGAGCAATGCGTTGCAGCGCTTCCCAAAACTCACCCTTCTCTCCCCGCACAGGATCGCAAGGACGAGCGGTTCCGGAGATCTGCCTCCGTTCGGCGCACGCTCGGCTGCGGGATGGAGTAGGCTATGGTGGCGGCGCAAGAAGAGAGAGGTGGAAACCCTAACTCGTGGCATCGGATGTGACTATGCGGTAGCCGGGCAGGAGATTATAGGCTCGGGAAACCCTAGGCAACGTGGGGCCAGCCGTACCACGCGCACGAACGTTTCTGTCGGCGTATAGCCCACGCATCCAGAGCGACCCGAACCGACAACCGCGACGCCACCGTCTGTGACTCGTTTCTCTGTTTTCCCCGAGCTGCAAAAGTGGGGCAAAGTATCGGCTCGAGGCTCAATCCACTACTCACGCAGATGTGCGGCGCGCGTCGACGTGTCGAGAGACGAGCGAGCGAGGAGGAGGAGGAGCGCTGCAGCACTCCTATTCTCACTCACTTATGGTGGAACAACCCACCTTATAAGGTGGCTCCAACTTCCTCCCAACTTTCCATGTGGGACTAAACTTCCCACCTCTTGCCACTCCCTAGTGAGCTGCAACTTGACTCAAAACTCACAAGGCTGCCATTATGGGCTTTGAGATTTATAGGGAAAATCTGAAATCTAGTATGGGCCATTAAGTGTAGGCGCGCTTATTTCACTATTCCTCTTGCTATAAAGCTGTTGCTCTTGATAAACTCTTGCGAGCAAGTACGTTTCCAGGTGCAGCTGAATTGACAACTCCGCTGTTAAGGCTTACAAGTATTCTTTGTCTCCCCTTATGTCGAATCAATAAATTGGGTAATACTTCCCTCGAAGACTGTTGCGATCCCCTATACTTGTGGGTCATCAGTGCACGTCTCATTGTTGGCTGAATAAGGTTCTTCGTCCCAGTACTCCGGTGAGCACCATGCTACCTCCCACCATGGAGCGTTGCTACATGCAATCCAAAATCGTGTGCAGGTACTCGCACGTCGACTGGTGAAGAAAGGCAACGTCACCGCCTGTCAAGTACTTATTCAGTGGGAAGGCATGGCCACCAATCTAGGAACCTCGGAAGATGAGGATCGCTGTCGCCAATTCTACCCAAGCTGGGGCAGCCGCACGCCGCATGGCCTTAGTAGGAAGGGATGCATAGTTGCTGGCGGTAGCCGGTAGGGAGGTCAACGGGCGTCAGGTTGATCTTGAGCAGGTCCCCCGACATGGGCCGCCAGCCGTGCGCGCCTGGCCAACACCCAAATTTTTTCTCATGTCTGGCCGCAAGTCAGAAGATAGAAGAACAATCACACAACCTCTGATTTTCCTAAAAGCAGATAACTGATGAGAGGGTCGTGAATGAAATAGAAAACTTAACAGCACAAGTTCCAAGTACATTTTCAATAAAGGGCGCTTCATTACTCAAAAAATTCAAGCATTACACATAGCAGCTGCATAACTAAGATGCACACAGCCGTTCGAGTATCAAGTCTGAAAACAAATAAAATATAAAGGATACAAAAGGAGCCAACTAGACTAAGCTTCATTGGCTTCAATCTGCCTAATATGCAGCCACCCATGTTGGAAAGTAAATTCCTTGGCCGTGTTCTCCAACCGTGTAGACACCTTCATAAAGAGGTCTCGGTCCATCACGTGGTACACGTGATAAGCTACTTTAAAACAATCAAAAAAAGAGGTCTCGGTCCTCCAAGCATTGAAGTGGCGACCATGAATGGAGCAAAATGGTACATCGGTAAATGACCTGCATAAGAGAAGAATTCTTGTCAAAAGCTTGTCAATCCTACATAGCCAATGTGTCCATATGACTGCAATCGCGCCCACTCTGGTAAGCGTTTTATACCTAGTATCTACCCTATTTAGCCAATTGTCAAATATATTTGCAATGCTACGAGGCGGGTATAAGGTAGAACCCATCTGAATGATTGACCATATAGATCTAGCAAACCGACAATTAAAAAAGGTGTTTTATTGTCTCGTCTTCATGACAGAAAACACATTTTTTACAACCGTGCCAGTTGCGTTTAACAAGGTTGTCTTTGGTTAAAATCACACCGCGACGAAGGTACCATGCAAAAACTTTCGTTTTCAATGGTATCTTCATCTTCCAAATTTATTTATTATTAACAATAGTTTGACTGGGAATGGTAAGCGCCTTATACATTGAATTGACCGAGAAAACACCGTTCTTGGTTAGGTTCCATCGGAATTCATCGGTCCCCTGAGATAGTTGTATTGAAGCTAACCTCTATAGCAATTCATTCCAACTAGGCCAATTAGATCACGCATGAACATCATGGTGGAAGGATAAGTTTCCATAACCTTCTGCAAGGTGTCTCCCTTATAACGAACAATATTGTATAAGGCTGGATATTATTCTCGAAGAGTAGTTGTTCCCAACCATCTATCTTCCCAGAACCTAATCTCCGCCCCATTCCTTATGGAGAACGAACCATATGGAAAAAAAGTGTGTCTTAGTTGCCATAATGTCAGCCCAAAAGTGTGAATCTCCAGGTTTCCAATAGGCCTCGCTTTTGAACCCACATACTTTTTTCCTTAATAGTTGTTGCCATATACCATCCTCAGTTAATAACCTGGTCAGCCATTTTTCTAGTCATTTTCCTAGCAATGCCCTGATCTTAATTCAAGATCATGAACACCAAGTCCACCTTGATCTTTTGGACGGCAGACAACACTCCATTTTATTAATCGGTATTTTTTCTTCTCACTATCCCCTTGCCAAAAGAATCTTGAACGTAGATAGTCTAATCTATGTAAGATTTCTTTGGGTAGATAGAAGAAGGATATCATATACAGTACCATATTCATAAGTACTGCATTTATGAGAACCAATCTCCCCCAAAGGACAGTAATTTGCCTTTCCAACTACTTAGACGCTTATGAAGTCTTTCCTCGACGATTTTCCACTCCACCAATGTCAGTCTCCGATAATAAATCGGAATATAGCTGATTGGAAAGGAGCCAAGACTACATCCAAACAACTCAGCATATAGGTTGACATCGTCATTGGCCTCACCAGAAAAAACAATTTACTTTTATGGAAATTAATTTTGAGATCTGACAATTGCTCGAATGTTGTAAGAATTAACTTCAGATTTTGTATTTTTTCCAAGTCGTGATCCATAAAAAGAATTGTATCATCGGCATACTGAAGAATAGATAGTCCCCCATCCATAAGATGATGCACTACCCCTTCAATCTAACCATCAACCTTCGCGCGCTCAAGGCCTTCAGCATATAGTATATAGCAATACCTGCAAATTGCCTCAACCACCACCGGTCTTCGTGCATCTGCCATGAAGAACAAATAAGCTGAGAAAATATGAGGTAATCAACTAATACAAGTTTGCATGGGTTTCGTAAAAGAATTGTGTTAAATCATTGCTGGTAATTAACTGATGCCGCCAGGACAACGCATGTGCCTACGAGAGCTCGACATAAGTCATCTGCAGACAAGACGCCAGGATCATGTCTACGACAACGAGCAAATCATTGGGAACTAGCAGCATTTGCATATGAGTAATTGATGATTATTTTGTCTTTTAGGCCTTGTTCGGTACTAGTGTTTGTAGGAATTAGTGAAGATAATACTCTAAAGTATTGGTTGAGTCTCTACCGTCACTCAGTCCCCACAAAATCCCATCCTCAATCCACTAGGTACGGGTAGATTATTGGGGATTGAAATAAATACAATACCAAGGTATAGAAAAAAGTGGGGATAAGCGGTGATTAAACTCGTCCAATACTCTAGCACCAAACGTGTATTTACAATAGTGGGGATTTAATGTTTGCTGCGGATTATCCCCACTAATACTCTAGCGTCAAATAAGGCCTTAATGGGCAGAATTTTGTCTCTGTTACTCCTTTGCAAAAAGCTCAGAAGGTAGTGTCTCCAAACTCTAAAGCCCATAACAAACGTGATTGGCGTTCATGCCTGTTGTCATGCTTTGTAAGGGTCCGTGGACTTCGCCTAGTGGAAAGAGGTCATTACTGGGGATGGATTTGTTTGGCAACTGTCACCATCACAATTCCAATGTGAAGAGACGTTGTTTTCTGAATTCTTAGTACAGGATGCCCTGGATGTGGTTCCGCCTATGCCTGCACCCAAACATGCCATGAAAGTTGATGCAGTAATTCTTGGTTCGGCTATTTAACTTCGTGATACTGATGGTAGCTGCCTGCAGGGTTTTTTGACTCACCAGCTCTGTGTACACCCTGTCAATTCTGTCTTACTTGTAGGAAAGTAAGCTGACATGTTCATCTGTTATCATCAGGAGTGGCGTATTTACACTTGCAGTTCAGGTATTAACCTTAAACTAAAGGTCTGATTATACTGTCTAGAGGTGGATTGGCTAAGCTCTCTTTATGATCTTTTTGCTGAATATCTTGTAAATAACAAACTAAATTGTGAGAAATTATTGGGTGCATGGTACAACCTAACAAAAGTCACCCTATCAATTGAAAATCGCTTCAGTATGTTCATGTGTCCATGATTCCTGGGAAATCTTGATGATTTTTTTTTTTACTTTGGTCACTAAAATGTTAGATGTACATGATTTCATTTTAAATAATAGAACATATAAACTACAATCAATTGAAGTAATGATCCAATTAATTGGTATTGCTCTGCGATTTTGGATCCAGCGGAACAAATGCTTTCTAGACATCATTGCTTTTCTCCGTATTTCACGGATTACATCTTTATATTAATTCCTACTGTCACATTATCCATATATAAAATTGCAACTTTTAGTTCGGAATAGCACTTTGTATTTGGCCAATTGATTTAAGTAAATCCCATATTTGTACAATATAGATGGAAAGGTGAATTCAAACACCTCTACAAATATTGAGTTAATAGCATAAAACCACCACTTTGATGGTGAAATTTACCGTATACCACCACTTTATGTTTGCGGAGCAAAAAACCATCACATTTTGCCCAGCTTTTAGCGTAAAACACTAAACACGAATTGAACACGAATTAACAGGGATTGTGACAAATAGGGCCCACTGGTCAGGGCTGAGATGGCAACAACATGCAGTAACTTGCTGACGTCGACTGGGTCCCACGTATCAGCCCAATTAAAAAAATCTAAATATGTATAAAAAAATAGAATCTCCTCAGTGACCGGCGTGTGCTGGCCGGAGTGCTGGCCGCGTTGGTACACCATCGCGCGCCTGGCCGTGTATGTACACCGCCCCGCCGCGTACCACTTGACGCCGTCGCCACCCACGGGAGGCTCGGGTCGCCGACGAAGCCACTGCTCCGTCGCGCGCCGCTGCCGCCGAGTACACGGACGGGACAGCCTCGTCGCGCCGCGCCCGGTGGAGGAGTCCACAGACAGGCGGACGCACGGTAGGCGCTGCCTCGAGCGCGAGTTCCGCGAGCGCTCGGCCATGGCGGCCGGCCGAGCTCCCTCCGTGGTCTCCTGCATCGCGGCCGAGATCCCCCGTCGCGCCTCGGGATCTAGCGCCCTCTCCTCTATCTCCGGCGCGTACTTGGGCTCGGGACGGACTCCTCGAGAAACGACGGTGGCCACACCAGCAGGTTCAGGCGTGGCGGCGGAGGAGGGCCATGGCCGGCGGCGGAAGGGGCTGGGAGGAGGGGCAGTCAGGTGCTGCAGCGGGCACGGCCATGGAGCGGTCGCAGCAGCGGCGGCCAGGCGGTGGCGGTGCCCGAGTGCGACTGTGTGGTGGACTACAGGCGAGTCTTGCGCCGGCGCCGGCCGCCTCGCCGGTACCGGAGACGATGGTGGTGGGCGGCGGGGAATAAAGATCTGTGCGTCCACCACTTTCTAATACGGAGTATTTTTTTTATTATCCTGACATGTGGGACCCGGTCCATCTCACCAAATTCTGCCACCTCAGCCCTGAACAGTGGGCTCTACCTGTTAGATTCCCTGTCAATTCGCGTTCAATTCGTGTTTAGTGTTTTTCGCAAAAAGTTGGGCAAAATGTGGTGGTTTTTTGTTTCACAAACGTAAAGTGGTGGTATATGGTAAATTTCACCATTAAAGTGGTGGTTTTATGCTATTAACTCACAAATATTGCTAGTCTTGTGTTGAATGCAAAATTCAACCTTTGTGTTTCTTCAAAGGTGAGGCGGGCCTCTCGGTAGATGGAAGAGAGACAACTAGATATGCAATATATATAAACAATAAAATCAAGGTTGTTTTGTCTGCACGGAATACTAAGCTTTTTTTTCCGGTGCAATGCACAGACATATTTCCTATATTAAATTAGGGTGTATCTAAGTTTTAGTCGACTGAGACTTAACTTATATCTCAGTCAGTGTATTTTGATCTGGACCTAAACAAAGTATAAACAATAGCAAACACGATCTTGAAGCAGAAACAAAATTCAACGATAGATCACGTGACTGAGACATAAGCTACGTCTCAACTAGCTCAAACTTAGCAATTCATATTAATTTATGGATATGTATTTGTACATCAAGATGTACCAACAAAATTTTACGTTGTGCCTCTCTCCCAGTGCAACACATGCACAAGTTTTCTAGTTTAACATAGAAAAAGCTAAGTTGATGTGAAATTTTGTCTTCTAGGTGCGTGCACCCTATTTAGAAAATAGAGTCAGCAAAATACTACAAAATATGTGTCTGAAATTATATGGTTAGGAAATGTATGCAAGTATGTTCCCAAAGTTCATCTTCTCTTTTTTGTGTAGGTCATGTAGGACGATTTTTGACATGCAATATAGGAGTAGACATATACTATTTACAATATAGCAAAGTTCGCAAAGTTCCTCTTCTCTTTTTTGTGTATGTCCTGTAAGACGATTTTTGACATGTTGGTGCGTGAATTATGTCAAAATTTTCTAACCCATTTAAAAAGAGTTAATCAATTTACTAAAATATCAGGTGCACGGGCACCTAGGTGCTCCACCTTAATACTCAGTTAAAACTCTACTTCCTCAGCACCTCACTCTGGTGCCCACACTTCGTCCAAATTTGGAGATTCTTATATGCCAAGATAACGAGAAAGAATCAAACAATAATAATTTCAAACTTCACCCCTAAAAGAGGAAACTCCTGAGGGAGTGTTTCAATCATGAGATGTGGCAGATAGTGAATAGCATCAGCTGCATAAACAGTTCCAAACTGGATAAAGTACATACAAATGTCATCGGCTCTCTACCATGCCCACATATCAGACAAAGTGCCACTTATGCCTGGAGCACATATTACAGATCACATGTCGACTCAAGCAGTACACACCACATATCATTGAAACTACTTCTGCTGCCTGGAGCACATGCATTACACACATCGTAGACATAGTGCTTACTGATAAAACAGTAACATCAAGTAGATATGACAAACAAGTTTTTCTTGAGATATGCGCCCAGCTGTCACTCCACATGAATTTGACGCTCCGGTAACTCAATTTCAGCTTCGTTGTAGTAGAAGCTTTCAATCATATGCTTAATGGAACCAAGGACGACACCAGTACAGAAATACTTGAATGTAACACCACGCACCGCTCGAGAAGCTTGGACATGTCTATCAGAAACTTGGCTTCAAAAACGAATAGAGAAATAACATAAGATCATGGTATATTGGTCTCATTCTAGATTGAAGGAAGGAATATCCAGTGACATGCTACTTAATCGAACATCATGCATGGGAGCATAATCAAACAATAAATCTGCAAAACCCTTATTTACCTGATCATTTCTTCAACTAGCTCACATTGTTCAGCTATTAAGTCTCCACTGGAGAAAAGATCCTTGACTTCAGCAGATTCAATCTTGTTTTTTACAAGAAGAGCTTTTTCGAAATCACCCTGCAAATTAATAGAGGAACAAAATGAAGCTGAGATATAAATATCTACAGACAGAGATAAATCTGATCTTAAAGATTAGACTTGGATAAGTTCCTACAGCACTAATTCTTGCATTCAAGATCGAGCACCACACAGAACATACAACCCACAAAATATTACACGAAGACAAGATAGCTAGGGACTGTTAGTCAAAAGAACTTGCCTCCATAAGTTAGCTAAACTTTTCACTTTTTGTGTCTGTTTTTTTGCCAAACTTGTGTCATGTCACCCTTTCTTCACTATCTAGAGCCCAAATATCATAAAACTACCTGATCTAACCTGTAGCTATCCAAGTATGAACTGCCTACTGGGCTACTGGGCTGGGCTAGTCCATTGTTCAGTGCCCCAAACGGAACCACAATACTCAATATAACTAGCCTAGGCTAGTTCTATGAGTGACACATACACTTTTCTGATTTGAATCAAGATATTTATCTACCAAGTATGGAACCAATTTCCTAGACACGATAACATCAAGAAAAAACTACAACCACACTAGTTGGAACAAGCAAACTTTTCCTGTTGGTGGCTTACAATCTCCAACCACATGACTTCCTGTTGAGGCTAAAGGAGAAACGTTTTCATGACAATGCAAATGAGCGTCAAGTTGGAACGAAATTAAGTAGCCCCAACTCATAAAAGAAGATATTTGTAACAGAAAATAAACAATTCGCATATGCATCTTAATTTGTAACAGCCAACAGCACAGGTGAAAACCATGACTTTGGAATGGCGCGTGCTACAACTGCAGATGAAACAGTACAAATTTGCAAAGGAAAGAAGCAAGTATCAAGCAAAATGGGCGATCCGACAATTCACTTCTTGCTAAATGTATTGTGTAATCGGTGGAGGGGTAAACATAGCTAGGAGGGGCTAGCCAGACATGAGAAGAGTCTCGCACAAAGTATAGGAAAGCATGGAAAAGGCTACAGACCTGCAGCCTGTTTTGACAGAAGATGAAATAAACAAATGTTTCATACTCGATTAACGAGCCATGCAAGTACTCACAAACTAAGCGCGCGCCTATCGCATACGTCCAAATTGCTGCTAAACCAAACACGATCAAACAGCAAGACCTGAATTCTCTGGAAGTTGCGGAACTAGATTCGAAATTGGGGAAAACGAAGAGACTGCCGACCGACAAATTGGTCGACGACGTGCAAGCATACATGCTCAGAAAGTGTGGTGTGGGAGACGGACGGTGCAAACCTTTGGGGGAGGAGGAGATGGAAAAGGAGCCGGTGCCCGCGAAGAACGAAGCGAGGAAGAGAGGGGGATCCGGATCTTGGCGACAAGGTTGCGTAGCGCCGCCACCGCCATAGTTCGCCGGAGCGAAAGATCGATCTGGAATAGGTTGCGGCTAGGGTTTGGGAGCGAAAGATCCAATAACGCGCGCCTGGTGGGCCGGGCTGTTCCCCTGGGCTGGACGACCACGCACGTGTCGGTCGGTTACCGTCCATTTCTTCGGAAATGCTAAATGCACCAAAGTTCACGCATGCGTTTGGACCTTGTTAGTTCTTTGTCTTTTTCTAGATCAACCTTTAGTTGTTAGAACAACTCTAACATATCCCCTTAAAGCATCCGCAATGCTAGACTCTAATCTGGGCGCTTGAGACTGTTCAGAGTGAAAAGTATCATACACTAGTATCATGCACATGCTACTAGTTTAGACTAGACCCAATGAAAGTTTCATAGGTTAATAGGTAGTATCATGCATGTTATATAGGCAAAAATCTATGTGGCACATCAATCTTACGTGCAAGCCCTGTGAAATGGGACGGAGGGAGTATCATAGGTAGATACTGTATCATAGCACGTAAAACTAGAAACTTTAGGGGCAAACACATCATGTACACATATTTGCAGTGAAATTCTACAAAACATTAAATATGATGAAACTATTAATTCATGATACCAGTGGCGGAGCCAGAACAGCAACCATGTGTTGTCAACTTGATGTTGTGTAGTCAAATACATGAATTTTTTTAAATTTTCAGTAATTTTTTACACACTTTTAGCTTGTTTTGTCAAAAAACTGTGTAGTCATTTGACTACACAGCTTAGGTGTGGCTCTGCCACTGCATGATACTATGCATTGTAGGTGTTGTATCATAAACTAGTATCATATGTATGATACTAGTCTATGATACTTCCCACTGTGACTAGTCTTGTGATGATAACCCCACAATGCATATTATCACAAGTAGTACTCCGTAGATACTAGTTTATGATACTAGTTTATGATGAGTACCGTAGATTCGTCATATTTAATGTCTTGTAGAATCTCACTGCAATTATACATGATGTAATTGTCATTAAATTTTCTACAATATGATTGGTGTGCCACATTAGATTTTTATGAACATGACATGCACGATAGTACTTATGATACATCCATTGTGATTAGTCTAAGTAAAAAACTTAAATACAAACAATTAGCCCTGAAGTTGCAATGCTATAAGCTTATATGAACAAGTAAACCGTCATATTCTCACGCACTAGAGGGCTCCGCTTTACATGCCATCAGCCAAAAATAAAGATAGCATCGGGTGAAAGATTATGCGTTCGGTGCCCAGGATTAAAGGTATCAATTGTCGAAGGACCGGGAATATTACCCTGACGTCCGCAAGTAAGAGCTGCATTAGGTTTTGGCAAGAAAATGGGGGATGGGAGGGGGGGCTTCTCGCCACCGACCAGGTCGGCAGCAGCAGGGCGGCGCACACCCCCGTGCCCGCAGGTTGCTAGCTGGGCCGCGGCCCAACATCAGGTAAATGCATTTTTTGCATTTCTTTTTTTCTGTTGTTTCTTTTCTTTTCTTTCTACGTTTTTAAAAAACTCAAAATTTGAACATTTTTTAAATATGAACATATTTAAAAATTATATTCTCCAAAATTTGAAAAACATTATTTTTCAAAATTTATTATTTTTTATATATGAACAATTTCCGAAATTTAATATTTTTAAAATTTGAACAATTTCCAAATTTAGTTTTTTTGAATTTGAACGGTTTTTTTATTTGAACAATTTTGACTTTGAACAATTTTTTTAGTTGAACAATTTTTGAATTTGAACAATTTTTATACTTGAACAATTTTCGAATTTGAACAATTTTTATGGTTGAACAATTTTCGAACTTGAACGATTTTTATAATTGAACAATTTTTGAATTTGAACAATTTTTATACTTGAATAATTTTTGAATTTGAACAATTTTATACTTGAAATTTTTTCGTATTTGAACAATTTTCGAATTTGGAAAAAATCATAATTGAACAATTTTCGAATTTTTTTTCGTATTTTTGAGATTGAACATTTTAAAAATTGAACATTTTACATTTCAAATATATTTAAATTTTAAAAAAATTGAATCTTTAGAACGAAAAAGAAACAACAAAAAAAGAAACAACAAAAAACAAAAAAAAACACGAACTGGGCCGACCAGGCCGGCCCATACCGCGCGCGCAGGGGTGTTCGGCGCGCGGTAACAACCGACCTGGTCGGCATATAGGATTTGCCAGAAAATGGATCCGAAGATACTCCTTAAACTCCCATGGGTCTTTAATTTTTTTGAAAGGGCCGAAACATACAGGGGTTTTCGACGCGGAACCGATGGTGATATATATACGCGAAGATCCTTTTTGAAATCCGCATGACATTTTATCTCCCCCCTCCCCCCTATTCCTGCTTCTGCGCCGCTGCCGATATAGTCTCCACACGTTGTCCAGCTTCACGACGTCGCCCAAGTGGCCTCATAGGATAGGGTGTGTGTGCGCGTACGTTAATAGAGGTGAGTGTCTGTACGTATTTGTAAGCGTCTGCGTATGTACTGTGTTTCGCCAAAAAAGAAAGGATCTCTTTAGGACGTGTAAAAGAAAATGTAGTGTTCCATGTATATAAATACAAGGATGCGTCGTGTTACAGCAATCAACTAAGTCTCTTCCGTGATCTACTGATGAGAAATCAAGGGCGGCAGGTCGCCATAGCGGAGTAGAGGTAGAACCTTCTCAACGTTCCCCAAAGATCAAGCACAAGCATGTCACCGCGAGGTCGATGTACTCCGCCTTCACCCTCGGGCCCGCGGCCGAGGCGGCTGTTGTAGCGGAAGGTCGCCGCAGGGGCCGGCAGGCGAGCCGCCGTGGGTGTCTCGTCGGAGCGGAAGTTGGTGGCCGAGAAAGCGCGGCGACGTCACGATGCCTGGGTCAAGCTAGAAGTCCATACACATCGTGCTACGACATGGACACTCCTAGCCGTGGACGTGCGTGTGCGGCGACTGATCGGACTTCATGTTGTGGGGATGGGCATACTGCATGCACGCAGCTCCACCTGACGGATAAACGTAGCTACTCGTCCGAGCCAAAACGGCTTCGGGAAAAAAACACGGCCCCGCTAAATCTTAACACGTATCTGAACGGTTACAAACTCGAGCTCTAACAAATGCCAGATATCTAGATATATAACAAACGCTGGATTGGATGTAAAAAGGGCGTGGGGGGCACCATTTTCCCAGTCACACTCCCGAAACTAGACGATTACAGGCTCATCGGCGGTCCCGTCCTAAGCAACGGCGTCTGGCGCAGCATCGGGCGGTGAAGCATCGGCGTCTGGCACGGCATCGGCAGGCGAAACATCGGCGTCTGCAGTTGTCAAAACGGCGGGAGTAGACATCAAAGCGGAGGACGAAGGAGCCGACGGTGGCTAGAGGATTTCTTGGCGATGGACGTCGTACCAAGCCCTCGTCTCCTCGTCCATGTTGGCGTCGTTGCCGCCGATCAGGAACGCCACGTCGGTGTTCCTCTTCTTCGCCGCGGAGGTTTCCTTGAGCAAGGCAATCTGGACGCCATGGTTGGCGAGCATCGCCTTCCACCGCACATCGTGCTTGTCGTCCCTCCCGGCGGCATGCGCCCTCGCGTCGGCCCAGCACTTGTCGAAGGACGCCTGCAACCTGTCGGCTGGATGGTCGGCCTTGCCTTCTTCTGCTCTTTCAGCTACTTCTGGCCGAGCTCGGGGCGGCCCACCGACGCGGCAGGTGCTGGATCATCGGGGTTGTACTGCTCGCCCTTGTCATTGGCGAGATTCTTGCGCACCGTATTCCACTTGTCGCACTCCGAGATGCGGGCGAGCATGTTGAGGTACTTGAACATCTGGTCGTCGTTGTCGTCCGCGTACATGTCGAACGCCCACCGCATCTGCAAAAACCAGCCGGCGATTCAAGATTATTCGGCGGCGTGATGCGCGTAGATGTACACGTCCGTTGGGAACCCCAAGAGGAAGGTATGATGCGTATAGAAGCAAATTTCCCTCAGTATGAAACCAAGGTTTAATCGAACCAGTAGGAGCCAAGAAGCACGTTGAAGGTTGATGGTCGCGAAATGTGATGCGGCGCAACACCGAGGATTCCGGCGCCAACGCGGAACTCTGCACAACACAACCAAAGTACTTTGCCCCAACGAAACAAGTGAGGTTGTCAATCTCACCGGCTTGCTGTAACAAAGGATTAAACGTATCGAGTGGAAGATGTTTGC
>NC_061509.1:99848979-99862410 GCF_022539505.1 Lolium rigidum | reverse complement strand
CGGAAGCTTCGTGCAAAAATAGGACCACGGACGAAAGTTTCGTCCAATTCCGAGAATATTTCTTTACTAGGATTTACTGAAACCAAAAACAGCGAAAACAGACAAGCGGCTCTTCGGCATCTTGTTAATAGGTTAGTTCCAGAAAATGCATAAATATGACATATAATGTGCATAAAACATGTAGGTATCATCAATAAAGTAGCATGGAACATAAGAAATTATCGATACGTTGGAGACGTATCACGGCGTTGTAGGGTCGACGAAGGAGCCACGGCGAGTGAGTATACCTTTGCTTCAAAGTCCTCGCCGGATATGACATGTTTGTCGATCTCCTCTTGTACGCCGTGCCACTTGCTGCACGCCGCCTGAATGATCCCCCAATGGGTGCCCATTGCATTGTCGCCATGTTCCATCACCGTTTTGTTGAAGTATGGATCGACGAGTTTGCGCTCGTCGAACGCCACCTTGACACGCTGCCAGTACGTGTCGTAGTTCTGATTCGCGCCGGTGATGCCGTTCATAGACACCGTCTTCCAAGCTTCGGCGAGGCACTCCTCTTCTTTGCCCGTCCATTTGATCCTCGGCTCGGCTGGCGGCGAGTTCTTCTTCCTTCTCTTCTTCTTCCCCTTGGACGGCGCCTCCGTGGCTTCGGGCGCTTCCTCTTTGTCGACGTCGTGGTCGACGTACGTCTGCTCATCTTCTTCATCGACGTATTCGGTACCGTCGTTCTCATCGTGGTGATCACCCTGGTCTAGGTTGAAGTTGAAGCCGCCCCGCGACGCGACGACTTCCGTCGCTCTTGCCTCCTCTTGTGTGAAGCTCGGGCTCGACGCGGCGGCCATGGAGCCTGGCGTGATCATCTCGTGCATCAGAGACTCATTTGGCGGCGGCATCCCGGGGTTGGAGAAGGAGAGCGGCCCACGTCTTAGGGCAGGCGAGATACCCTCGTACATCGCACTGTCGTACGCCGACGGTGACGGTGTAAACCTGGCCATGCCGGCGGCGTAGGTGTCATGGAACATGGCAGTAGCCGGCGACGCCGGTGAGAAGGAAGGAGAGCCGACCATACCTTCACTAGTAGGAAAACCATTATAGGTAGAAATGGCATCTGTGGCGCACCAAAAAAATGTGCTCCACAAAAATTATTTTGTGGCGCACCAAAAATATGCGCCACAGAAATTTGTAATTTCTGTGGCGCATGGACGGACTGGTGCGCCACAGAATGTCGATTTTCTGTGGCGCATGTGGACGGATGCTTCACAAAATTTTCATGGGGCCCACGTGGGGTCCAGCACTGCACATGGGCAAAGAGAATTCTGTGGCGCATGGTGGCATGTGCGCCACAGAAGTTCAAAATTCTGTGGCGCATGGTGCCATGTGCGCCACAGAAGTTCATATTTATGTGGCGCACCAAAAATATGCGCCACAGAATTCTGCAGGATTTTTCCTCCCCACGCACCCCCCCCCCCCCTCCGGCTGCTGCTGGCCTCGTCATCGTTGGCTCCGGGAGCGAACCGTCGCTTCGGGGCCATGGCGGCGGTTGCGCTCGGGGAGTGGAGTGGAGGGACAGATCCCCTCCAGTCCACATTAAATAGACTCCCCGGTCACCGACAGGTGGCCCCAAGGGAGACGAGCAGTCCGGCGCCCGGACGCGAGCGGACGCCGCATGCCATCCGCGGCCATGCAAACCTAGCCCAGATTTGGGCCGGGTTTGCGTCGTTCCGGACGCCGCGGCCATCCGCATTTGCGGTGCGTCGCTGCGTTGGGCCGGGTTTTTTGTCCGGCTGGACCCATCCGGACGCGCGGGTGCGGGATGGGTCGCCGCATTGGAGATGCCCTTAATTCTACCATAGCCAGATGCTCTATTACTCATCGTTCGCAAACAGTTGGAAAACATTTTTTGCTTATCCACGAGCTTTTCTGATGTCAACCATCCTTTCTAGCTAGCTCCCGAGCCGAACTGATTTGATAGCTCTAAGTTATCTAGAAGGAACAAAAAGATGTGCTCCCTCCTCACTATAATGTAGTGTATATAATTTTTTTTAATCAAATGACGTAAAGTTTGACCAAATATGTAGAAAAAAACTATCAACATATTCCTGTCGAAAAAAATATGAACATATAGAGTACAAAATCACTACCATTAGATTCACCATGATGTATATTTTCATACTGTATACTTTAGATATTTTAGATGTCGATAACTTTTTCTACATACTTGGTCAAACTTAACATCGTTTAACTTTAAAAGAAAATATATACACTCGCTTGCGTTGTCGTAAGTATATTAGAAACCTGGGACTCACACTTTTGTATTGACCTTACGAAGACGAAGAAAGAGTTCTTCCCATATGGTTCATTTACAATCAAAGATGGCTTGGAGATTAGGTTGTGAGAGTATAAGTGGTTGGGTATAACACTACACTCCGAGAATAATATCCGGCTATGCACAACATTTTTCGTGACAATGGCGATACTATCGATAAGGTGTGGAGTCTTCCCCGCCAAATGTGATGTTCAGAAGATATCTAGGTTGTCTAGGCTTGTATCATGGAGTGCTTTGTTGGAGTGTTTGGCTTCTTCCATTTGACGCAAGGGACTGTCGAATTTTGATGAAATCTACATGAGAATGGTAGATTTTTAGTGGACTCCATTAATTCAGCGAGAGGTGTCAGTCGATAATAATAAATAAAATTGGAAAACGAAGATTCCATTAAAGACTAAAGTTTTTAAATGATATCTTCGTAGGGGGAATACTCACCAATGACACTCTTGTAAATTGGCATGGAAGTACAAAATGTTGCTAATATATTTGGCAACAAGCTAAACGGCGTGGATCATAGGTTTGAAATAATTATTAAGGTGAGTGTGTATGTCGTTAATTGGTCACTGTGGCTATGAAGAAAATGACAAGGTTGTTAACTATTTTTTCCTCACATGCATGTTATCTATCGGTACACAACTTTAAATCTGTTCATGGTCGTCTCTACGAAGTGTGGAGTATCGCGACCTGTTTATGAAGGTGTCTACACAGTTAAAGAACATGACAGGGTATATTTTTTTAACCTACATGGATGACAACGTGGTGACCCTCCATCACCTTAGGCGCCTATGCAGTCTCTATGAGCGCAACTAGCATTCTCCCTTTTATTTTATTTTTGTTAGTCTGGATTTGAACAGCCGAGCGTATCCTAATTATGCAGATGCCATGTGTAATTATTAAACATCTAAAATAATAAAACTTCCTTTATCGAAAAAAGTTCTCTCCAATGCTCCTTGATGTCACCATGATGCATATTTTCATATAGTATACATTAAATATTCTAGATGTTTACTTGGTCAAACTTAACATCGTTCGAATTTTGAAAGATCTTATATGCACAATTTTTTGACAAGGAATGAGTGCATGATACCAAGCAGATTGAAACTATTATGATAAAAAGGGTGCCTATAGGCCAATAAATCTGAGACATGTTGAAAATAATGCGGATGAGCTGAATTATTTCAAAGAATATTAGCCCAGCTAGACCTAGGGAACAAATGATTTATTTGTTAGAGCCTTCAAAACAGACAAAATAAATTGCAAAAAATTAAAACATAGGGTGTATTTGGTATAATAGTTTTCCTATGGAGAGATAAAATCGTTGGCTAACCATGTTGAGTATGTGGCTTGATGGAGTGGAATCAAAGAATCCCACTAGTGCTCGAAAAGAATTTACTGCCATGCCTAAGAAGAGCTGTTGTGCAGCCTAATTGAAACTGTTGAAAGAAAGATGACTTTTGCAACTCACCCAGAAGTGTAAAGTGTGTATGTTATCATCATAATAAGACTATCAAACACTTATTCTTCCAGTGTAAATTCTCTAGGTCAGGCATCTAAGTAGGTCTTACCTTATACTCGTCACAAAGTGTTGCTAATATATGGTTGCTCAACCAGCTAAACGATATGGATCATAGGTTTAAAATAGTTATTAGGTTGGGAACACTTACCATTATTTGGTCTCTACGGCTATATAGAAATGACAAGGTTTTTAGCGATATTTTTATCTAATGCAGGTTACCTACCGGTGCACAGCTGTGCTCCGTTCAAAGCCGTCTCCATGGCGTGTGGAGTATCGCGACCTACTTATGGAAGTGTCTACATAGTGGGAGGATACGGAGAGGGCAGCGTGGTCATCGGGTTGATCCTCCATCGTCTTAGGCGCACACGTAGTCTCTATTAGGCTAACTTGCATTGCACATTTTATTTTACTTTTTGTTAGTTTTGATTTGAACGGTTGTGCGCATCCTAGTTATGCATAGACCGGGTGTAATGCTTAAATATTTCAAGTAATAAAGCACACTTTATCGGAAAAGTGCTCTCAAATGCTCCTCCATGTGGTATGAGTAGAAGCCTGTATCGGCATGCGGTAGGGAGACGAAAGATGTATATGGTCAAGGGCATCTCCGAGCCATCGGCATGATGGTGACTACTGGGTGCTCTTGGGTACTTGGACGGTGTTCCTCGACGTGCTAAAATTTTCAGCGTGATCGGGTTGCAGCCTCATCGCCAACTCGTGTGCCTGACATATTGGAAGGCTGGCCGGTCATCCCTGCCATGTTGGAGTTTCCGGCGTGACCACGTTGTAGCCTCATCGCTAGCTCACGTGTCTCGCATCTTGGAAGGCTCGATATCGATTTTGATCTTAAGCTTGGATCGCTCTATATCGATTTGATGTTCATCGCTCTCATATTTAAACACTTAGGAAACACAAAATAAGAATGACTCGGATCAGCTCCAGATACTTTCCATGAACTCTCTATGTATGAAACGATGACCGACAGACGAAACCATGATGAACAATAGAGAAGCATTCCTCTCGTTATTATTAGGTATATATTTTCTAGATATTAGCCAATCTTAGGCTTGAGAACCAAGGGAAAGCTTACCCGAAATCATTTTGAAGTTTTACACACCAAGCAAACTATGCTTTTATTTTCTTTTATCATGTATTCCCTCTACCTCTTATATTATGGAATAAAGTGGTACTGACTTTCTTAAGTTCAAATCAACATGCAAACACAATGAATGACACAAAGCATAGTAAACACTTCACAAGTTTTCAATGTAAACATATTTATATGCTTTATTAGTAAGATATATATACACATGTGCAGTGTAGCAACCACTTCATTCATCCTTAAGTACTAAGACGCGATAGAATTATTACTCACCATTCACCATTAAGTGAAGGCAACTTATGATTAAAAAAACCTAACTTGACCTAATTTCGACATAACTTGACAAAATTATAGAAACAAATCAAATCAACCGTAATTTAGGGAAAGAAGTTGCAGGTTGTCCCATACTCGTAGAAGGCGCCATGGCCATGGTCATGGCCGTGATCTCCTTCTTCGTTGTAGCCATAGCCCGCGCTAAGGTTGTTGTAGCCATACCCGTGGTTGAAAGGCAGAGGAAGAAGCGGCAACGGAGGTGGTACCATCGGTCCGAGCGCATGGCCGACGTTACCGCCCATCAACTTCATCGTGGTGTCCACAATGACCTCGTCGGTGCCGTGGGTCATCACGAACGGGCCGGGGCCGTTGTAGTGAAAGAGGCTACCGGGCAACCTCATCATGGTGTCCGTGGTCATCGCATGGCCGCCGGTGCCATCGGCAGCGGCGAAGGGGCCAAGGTAGTCGAAGAGGTTATTGCCGACGCCGACCCCCATCAGCTTCATCGTGTTGTCCATGGCTGCCTCCTCATGGCTGCTACTGGGCGTGTAGGAGGGACCGGATCCGAGGTAGCCGAGGAGGCTGCCGCCGCCGCCGGTGCACTGTTGCATCATGGCGTCCTGAGCGAAGATCTCGTGAGCGCGCACAGCGGCCTCCGCCTGGACCCTCTCGAGCGCGCCAAGAGCGGCATGAAGCTCCGGAAGCTCCCAGCTCCCCACGTTGCCGTCGATCCGTACGCCGTCATCGCGTATCTTTGCCTCGAGCTCCTCCCCTCTGCGCAGCTCAGCGTCGCGGGCCTTCATCAGCTCCTCCTCCTGGCGGAGGAGCTTGCGTAGCTCCGTCTGGCGAGCCGCCTTTTCCGCGGCCTCCTCAGCGTCGACTGCGGGGCGGGAGGCGGAGGAGCGTTCGCGGAGGCGGTCGAGGACGGCGTCCAGGGAGCGGTGGCCGTAAGTGTAAGGCTTGCCGGCGGGGGAGAAGACGATGAGGCCCACCTGCGCGCCGCAGAGCACGGAGAGCTCGAAGGCCTTCTTGACGAGGCCCTTGCGGCGCTTGGAGAAGCAGACTTGCAGCCTGTTGGCGTCCTCGATGCGCTGCATGGGGATCTTCTTCCGCCCCTGCGTCAGCTTCCTCCTCCTTCCTCCATCCTCCCCGGCGCCGCCCTTCTCCTTCGCTTTGTCCATTCTCGAGCCTGAACGATCGAGCAAAGGAGAGAGAAGATCGAGGTAGAAATCGGTTTACGTTGAGGGTATATGCGATGCGACGACGTATATATAGAGGCTGTAGGCCACGTGACCAAGGAAAGGAAATATATTTCGATAAGAAAGGAAGGAGACCGACTGATTGATTGACCGGCTGATTGATATGCAGAGGATTTTGTGAAGTTTTTTATCTGTCAATCAGCAGAGAGAGGAGGAGAGGTAATGTTTGGGCTGGATGATCAGATTGTCACGGCAGGTTTCCATGTTTACGACGAGCAAATCAAATTTTCGTGCCAACGGTCGGTCGCCTCGCCGACGACAGAATGGCCGCGGCCGGAGGAACGGGACCGGATGGCACGGGGTTTGCTTATTGTGCTTCTCGTAGTCGATGTCGCCGGACCTGTTTCTCGTGGCCCACACAAAGCACATCAGATCCCGTTGTCTTCGTCAGGGTTCTGTAACCGTGTTCAGCGCACGTAACGAGACCACATTGACATGGCGTCGTCGTTGCGGCAGACGATGCCGCGGCCGCTCAAGCAGATCTGCATCCGGAGTGGTCCGTGTCCTCCTCATCGCGTGTCCCGCAACGACGGACCTTCACCGGCAGCAGTGCGACTCAGGGCGGTTCTCAGGTTCGCGATTTGATCGATCCGTAGTTAGCTGAATTATTCTTCACACTGAAGAAAATTAGAAAACTCCACTCAGTATATATCACGTACTGCAAAAGATAGCATTTGCCATCTGATCAGACGTACTCATTCTGTTTCTCTATTAAATTTGCAGGGTGATCTGGAAAGTGCTCTTCTACTCAAAAACAAGATTGAATCTGCTAACGTCATGGATCTCTTGTCCAATGGAGACTTGATAGCTGAACACTGTGAGCAAACTGAAGAAATCATCAGGTAAATAAGGGTTTACAGATTGTTTATTCTCGTTTGAGTCAGCTCGCATTCGCATGATGATCAATTAAATAATTATAAGAAGAAGCATGTCATTCAAAGTTCCTTCCTTGAATCTAGAATTAGATGGATATAATACTACCTTGTTTGTTCGTCTTTGAAGCCAAGTTTCTGAAAGACACACGTCAAAGTTTCTCGAGGGATTTCGTTCGGCGTTCCATCGAAAGCTACTACTACAACAAAGCTGAATTTGAGTTGGCTGAACTGGAGCTACAGCTGGAGGAGCGTCAGCGTCGAGCTGGAGCATCTATATCTCATGATATTAAACTTGCTTCTTATCTCTATGTTAAGTTACTGTTTTGCCAGTCAGCACTCTGTCTATGATGTGTGTGTTATGTACTGCTCCAGGCAGCTTTAGCAGTCTCTCCGCATGTAAGAGCATCTTCAACGGATTCTGTAAAAATCGCCCCGCCCTTAAAATGCACAGATCCGCACGGGTAGAAAAACACGAATTTAAGTGCCACGTGGCATTTTGCTGAACAGATCCCAAAAACGAAAATCGTAAAATAGAATTTCTATTTTACTTTCTGCGTTTGCAGGATCCGTTGAAATTGCCGCACGAAATTTTATTTTACGGTTTTCGTTTGCGGAGTATATTCGGCAGACTTACCGTAACCGTATATCAGGGTTTTAGACAGAATATCATCATTTCAGCACACGTACAACTAAATCTTTACTATTAAATTAGATTAGAATAGGTGGTGTCTGGTGTCACAAACGAGCCAAAACTTATTATTTCTAGGCCTAAGATAATAATCACATATCCCGTCAGTTTCCTTAAATGTACCCGTCACTCCAACTCTGAGTAGGGCACAACTAACGTCTTGATGCCCGATCTTCGTGTACACGATGTCCATGCTAGAGTCCGTGTACAACACCGACGCTCCATGGTTCTAAAACTTCGTCCAATCCAATCAGGTCGAACCATAGATTTCTGACGAGAAAGAAACAAAACGGATAGAGATCTCGGCCCCCGCGTCGCCTCCTCCCCAGGGCGACACGGGCGGCGGCACATCTCAGCCGGCCACAGCCCCAGCCTCCCCCGCCCCTCCCCCTCGTCGTCGTCGGGATCTCCAATGGGCAAAGCCCGTGTGGAGTCGGCGGCGGCGGGGCCAGTTCTTCTCCGCTACGGCGGATGCTGCGCTCGGGCTGGGGGACTCGTGGCTGCAGCGGAGTGCGGCGGGCTTCGGGTGGCGCGGCAGCATCAACGTGCGGCGGGCTTCAGGCCACGAGGCAGCTCGTGGTGCGGGGAGGGAGGAGATGCTGGAGGCAGGCGGGCGGTTGTGGTCGCGGGCGCCCCAGATCTGGCTGGTTTCGGCGCTCTGGCGGTGGTTGGCGACCGGCAGCGGATTGCACGGCGGTGGTGGCTCAAGGAGGCGCCATCGCTTGCCTCGGCACTACGCTCGGCGAGGTGGGGATGCGCGGCTGCCGGTGAAAACCGTGCTCCGACTTCGGTCTTGGCGGACAATGGCGGCGCCACACGTCGCAACCTTCTTGAAGGCATCGTTGTCGCAGCCTGCATCTACACTCTCGCGCTGCTCCGGGGGAAACCCTAGATCTGGGTCTTCCGAATCGGACGATGGCAGCGCGTCCTGTGTCGTGCTACCTCTTGGGGCATCATTTTTGGAGCAGCTCCTGGAGTTTGGCGGATGTCGGTGGAGTGGTATTCATCTACCACATTGTTGGCGCTGAGTCTCGGTGGCATGGTGCTGCAGGGTATCGACGACAGATGCGGGATGATGTATGCGTGCAGGATGGTGGAACCGTCTGGCGTCATGGTGGCATCGACGGCAGGTCTTGCAAGGTTAATACGACGATCTCTCTTGAAGATGGAGTCGAGGAAGATGGCGGTAGCAACTTGGCGTGTGCATTGGCGTGCGCTGAGAGTCTGCTTAACTGGATGTGCTTTTCACCTGCTATTGGGCGGTTTGGGAAGACATTTGGTTTTTTGGATGATGTGAGTTGGTGTATTGTCACCCTCTTCATTCCACTGTAGGTTTAGTGAGGTGGCTTTGAGGTTGATCTTTTGTATTGTTTCTTGTAAGGTTTTGTGAATAATCTAATAAAAAAAGCCGTGTGCATCCTTTAGATGCAGAAGCTGGGGCGATACTTCCCCCATTTCGAAAAAAAAAAAAGTCGAACCATAGATTTCCAGATGTTAAAGAAGGGCGTCTGTGAAAACGAGGCGTCGATATTTCGAGATATCAAAGAGGTCCCGTGATGGAGCGCCGGCGAAACCTCTATGACGCCGGTTCCTATGGCCGGCCTTGCCGCTGGATCGCCTGGGCGACTTGAACTCCGCTCAGTCTGCTGTCTGCCTCCCGGACGGTACCGTCTTGGAAGTCGCCAACAAGATGCTGCTCCCTCCGCATATTTCAAAAGACGAGGGGGTCTATGCTACAACACCGACGACGACGGGAGGTGCTTTGTGGTCAACGGATTCTCCGGCGCCGTTACGCCTGCTCCGAGCTGGCCACCATGCGATCGCTGAACGACAGTGCGTCCGTACGCCGTCAGCGCCGCGCGACCTGATGTCAACCTATCGATAGAGGCACTCCTGGAGAGGCGGAGCCGCACCGAAGATATCGTCCGTCTCTGAATGCCGTGGCCATGTCCTACACGGTCAGCTTCCCAAGCTCGCTCGTGTTCTACTCTTCGCGTCGCCTGCTCTCCTACAAAGCCTCGGCCGCCTAGCAGGAATACATGTCTGTCTCGTCGCCCGCGCCTCCGGCTCGCTGGTCCGGGCAGGGCTGATGCGCGCTCAAGTATGTGAGGAACCCTGTGTGACGACTCAGAGGTCAGAAGCCCGGCTCGACCGGTTCTGAAGCCCATGGTGCCCAAGTACCGGTGGACATCAGCACAAAAAGCAGATCTTCTTATTCTTCAACTAAGTAAGCTCTCTTAGAAGCCGCTGGGTGATATCAGAGGGCTTGTGAACCTTACAATGCTTGTTCTGCAACTTGTGCTGTTGTGCATGTCACGGAGAGTAATATCGAATAATGGCTTTGCAAATGTCCTTCTCTTGAGTGATTAGCACTTCACTCATGAGGACTTTCCATGTCCTTGCGAATTGGCCATGAACGCTCAGGAATTTTTCTCTTGGCGATGCTACTTTGGGGGAGAAACTACAGATTGAGGCCATATGAAGGCATGAACCTGGGGACGATTTCGCAAGATTACAACAGAACGTTACTAAATGATTCTCAAATCGGCCAGGTAACAACTGGCGTGAATATTCCAACAAGGACCGGCACTGGTTATGAAGTCTCCTTGAATACACCCAAATGAAAGGAGCTCCTTGAATATCTGGGAGGACATTAGGTGTATTGTTCATCGATGTAATGTTTTTAGCTTGCTTTAACTCAACATCATGCATGTTAAATTTATGTAATATGAATTTCACTATTACATGCCTAAAATTGCCATGTAATATTTTGTATTATAAATTTTAAATTAAAATTTGAGACTTCCATACCATTTCGAATTGTGGACGCATTGTTGAGGAAATCAATTACCGGTGTTAACTCGGTCGGCTAACGTTTAACGATTAATAGGCAAATCGGGCGATTAATCGGCCGATAAATGAGTTTGTCTGCTACTCGGTGATCACCGATTTGCGATTAATCGGCCGATTAATCATTCAATCCGACGTTTTTTTTGAAAAGTACATGAACACACAGATCTAATAAATATATAAAACTATCTTTATTTGATTAATATAGCACCGTAGCAACGCATGGGTTTTGTCCTAGTATAAATATGCTAGAAATATAAACTTACATAAAATGTTTGAAACATCACACATTACAACAAATGAATGGTTCATATCACAAATAATTGAACAAATAATGAATGGTTCAACAAGCAAATAATGGTTCATCTCACAAAAATGAAATACAAATGGAAAGTACTGACCTGCCATTGCCATTGGTGCTCAATGAGATCATCTAGAAGCTAGGTACGCGTGAGTTGATCTTTGTCTCCTGGTAGGTCTCTAGAAAGGCACGAATCCTGTTGGGGTTTTTGCTAGCTTCACATGGATACCAACATTGTTATAGAGAAGGTCCAAGTCCAAGTCCCTCTCATCCTCAATAATCATGTTGTGAAGAATGGCACACCGTGTCATGATGTTACTAAGGGTTTTCTTGTCCCAGCAAGCAACGTCCTCACCCTCAAACACTAGTAAATCTTACTTGCAGGACACCGAAGGCTCTCTCAATATCCTTTAGGTATGCCTCTTGTGCCTTGGCAAATTCAGCATGCTTTCTTGTTCTGGGTTTCGGATGGTCTTCACAAAAGTAGACCACGAAGAGTAAATGTCATCAGCGAGGTTATACCCCATTATGTAGTCGTGCCCATTCATTGTGTAGTTGCAAGCCCGAGCATCTCCACTAGCAAGTCAAACAAAAAAGATAAGACCTTTGCAAGACATTGATGTCATTGAGAAAACCCGGGAGCCCAATGAAACAATGTCAAATCCACAAGTCTTCCGAAGCCACCGCTTCTAGAACTATTGTGGGATCACGACTCTTGCTAGTGTACTATCCATGTGATACGTCTCCAACGTATCTATAATTTCTTATGTTCCATGCTAGTTTTATGACAATACATACATGTTTTGTTCACACTTTATAATGTTTTTATGCATTTTCTGGGACTAACCTATTAACAAGATGCCACAGTGCCAGTTCCTCTTTTCTGCAATTTTTGATTTCAGAAAAGTTGTTTTACAAATATTCTCGGAATTGGACGAAAGAAAAGCCCACGGCCCTATTTTCCACGGAGTGTTCCAGAACACCGAAGAGGAGTCGAGGAAGGCCAGCAGGGGGCCCACCCCATAGGGCGGCGCGGGGGGGCCACTGTCGTGCCAAGGCGTGGGGAGGGAGCCCCCTGGCTCCCCCGACGCTGCCCCTTCGCCTATTTATTCCTTCGTCCCCGAAAACCATAGCACGGAGAGCCAAAATACCAGAAAAGTTCCAGAGACGCCGCCGCCGTCAACCCTAACTCAGGGGGTTCAGAAGATCTCCTCCGGCACCCTGCCGGAGAGGGGAATCATCACCGGATGGCTCTACATCACCATGCCCGCCTCCGGACTGATGCGTGAGTAGTTCATCTTTGGACTACGGGTCCATAGCAGTAGCTAGATGGTTGTCTTCTCCTATTGTGCCATCATGTTTAGATCTTGTGAGCTGCCTATCATGATCAAGATCATCTATTTGTAATGCTACACGTTGTGTTTGTTGGGATCCGATGAATATGTAATACTATGTCAAGTTGATTATTGATCTATCATATATGTGTTGTTTATGATCTTGCATGCTCTCCGTTGCTAGTAGAGGCTCTGGCTAAGTTGATACTTGTAACTCCAAGAGGGGGTATTTATGCTAGATAGTGGGTTCATGTCTCCATTGAATCTGGGGGAGTGACAGCAACCCCTAAGGTAGTGGATATGTTGTTGCCACTAGGGATAAAACATCAATGCTTTGTCTAAGGATATTTGTAATGTTTACATTACGCACGATGACTAATGCAATTGTCATGTTGTTTGCAACTTAATGCTTGGAAGGGGTGCAGATGCTAACCCGAAGGTGGACTTTTTAAGCATAGATGCATGCTGGATGGCGGTCTATGTTCTTTGTCGTAATGCCCTAAGTAAATCTCATAGTAGTTATCATGATATGTATGTGCATTTTTATGCCCTCTCTATTTGTCAATTGCCTAACTGTAATTTGTTTACCCAACATGCTATTTATCTTATTGGAGAGACACCACTAGTGAACTGTGGACCCCGGTCCATTCTTTTACATCTGAAATACAACCTACTACAATCATTGTTCTCTTTTGTTTTCTGCAAGCAAACATCATTTTCCACACCATATGTTTAATCCTTTGTTTTCAGCAAAGCCGGTGAGATTGACAACCTCACTGTTAAGTTGGGGCAAAGTAGTTTGATTGTGTTGTGCAGGTGACATAGGCATCCCAAATGGGCCTGCCGAAGATAGTACCCGGGGTTTACTGAAGGCCCACTACCCGAAGAATAAGAAGATTCGGGAGCCCGA
>NC_061509.1:99837742-99848879 GCF_022539505.1 Lolium rigidum | reverse complement strand
AATAGGACCCCGGGCGAAGATTTCGTCCAATTCCGAGAATATTTCCTTACTAGGATTTCTGAAACCAAAAACAGTAGAAACAAAGAATCGGTTCTTCGGCATCTTGTTAATAGGTTAGTTCCAGAAAATGCATAAATATGACATATAATGTGCATAAAACATGTAGGTATCATCAATAAAGTAGCATGGAACATAAGAAATTATCGATACGTTGGAGACGTATCAAGCATCAAGAAGCAAATATAAAACACAATTCCTATGAAAAATAATCTTGTAAAGGAACAAGTCATGGAAGCACAAAGTAACAAGCATAGTAAATCAAAACAAGTGCAACTTCAAAATTTTCAACATAAAGAGGTGAAACTTAATATTGTTGAGATACGTAAAACCATGTTTCCCTTTCTCATAATAACTTTCAGTAGCATCATGAAAAAATTAACAATATAACTATCATATAAAACATTCTTATCATGAGCCACATGCATAAAATAATTATTACTCCCCACATAAGCATAGTCATTCCATTAATTGTAGTGGGAGAAAATTCAACAAAATAGCTATCATTATTATTTTCATCATCATAATCATCAAATATAGGAGGCATATTGTATAATTAATTTTCTCCTCAATAGTAGGTGGACTGAAAATAACATAGTCATCATTGTAATCATCATATATTGGAGGCATAGTATCATCATAGCAAATTTTCTCCTCTAAAGCTGGGGAGCTAAATAGATCATTTTCATAAAAACTAGCTTCCCCAAGCTTAGACTTTTCCATAGCATTAGCAATAATGGTGTTCAAAGAATTCATACCAATAACATTGCTATTAGCATCAAAATAAAGTTCCATATGTTTTTAAATTTTCTCTTCAAACACCTCATGTCCTAACTCAAGATAAATACTATAAAGCTCTCTAATTTTTGTTGTTGTTTTCCATTAAGCCTAACTAGTGAAATTAAAACAAGAAACAAAAAGATATAATTGCAGAATCTAAAGGAAATAACTTCGAGCACTCACCAGCAACTAGATAGCTTAGTAGCCAGAGGATGTGAGTACCTTTTACCTTACGTCCCCGACAACGGCGCCCGAAAAGAGCTTGATGTCTACGCACACTTCTATTTTTGTAGACAGTGTTGGCCCTCCAAGTATAGAGGTTTGTAGAACAGCAGAAAGTTTCCCTTAAGTGGATCACCCAAGGTTTATCGAACTCAGGGAGGTAGAGGTCAAAGATATTCCTCTCAAGCAACCCTGCAATTACGATGCAAGAAGTCTCCTGTGTCCCCAAAACACCCAATACACTTGTCAGGTGTATAGGTGCACTAGTTCGGCGAAGAGATAGTGAAATACAAGTAATATGGATAATTATGAGTGATAATTGTAATCTGAAATAAAAATGGCAGCAAGCAAACATGTAGCAGAACTGGTTGTAAACGGTGTTTCAATGCTTTGAAACAAGGCCTAGGGATCATACTTTCACTAGTGGACACTCTCAACAATGATATCATAATTGAATACATAAATATCATCTCTTCACTATGCTACTCTGAACCACTCTCCGGTTGGATAACGAACATAAATTCACCGTGTAGGGCTATAAAAGAACTCCTTAAAGTTTTCATTTAAAATCTAGGGACGCCCCGCGCTGTCACTTTGAGAATCAAAACATAGTACTAACAAAACACCACAGTTTATAAGTATTTCTATAAAGTTTAGCCTAAGAGACACACACGGGGTGCACACTGTCACCTTCACACAGTGGAACAAGGTATCTCCGGAGATCACATAATAAAACCACTTGAGTAGTATAATAGATGAAGAATAACATCTACTTATTCAACTAGATCACAAAGCTCATGATCACATAAAGATCATACCATGGGAGAGAGAGATAGACCACATAGCTACCGGTAAAGCTCTTAGCCTCGGGGGAGAACTACTCCCTCCTCACCATGGGAGTCAGCAACAACGATGAAGATGGCGGAGAGTCGATGGAGATGGCTCCGGGGGCAATTCCCCGTCCCGGCAGGGTGCCGGAACAGAGATTTATATCCCCCGAAACTTCTCTTCGATAGCGGCGGAGCTACAGAACTTTTCGTGGATGGAGGCTGATTGATTTAGGGTTTTCATGTCGGGAGGAAATTTAGAGGCGGAAGGGCGAGGTCGGTGGACGCCCAAGGGGCCCACACCACCCCTAGGCGCGGCCAGGGGCTGGGCCGCGCCCAGGTATGGTGTGGCCGCCTCGTGGCACTTCTTCGTATCTCCTTTGGACTTCGTCTTTGTTATAGTAAAATAGGAACTTCGGCTTTTGTTTCGTCCAATTCCGAGAATATTTCCTGTACAACTTTTCCGAAATACAAAAACAGCAGAAAATAGGAACTTGCACTGTGGCATCTTGTCAATAGGTTAGTTTCGGAAAATGCGTAAAAGTGCCACGAAGTGTAAACAAAACATATAGAAATTTGTGTAAAAAAAGCATGGAGCATCAAAAATTATAGATAAGTTTGCAACGTATCAATTGCCGGCGGCGCTGTCCTCGCGCTGCCAGCCTTTGCCGAGAAGCCTCGTTCTGGGCGAGCCTCGCTTGCTCGCGGGCGAACGCCATGGCGTGGCGATGAGCTTTTGTCGCTCCGCCGCCATGAGGAGGCGTCCCGCCTCCTCCGTGGCCGCTCGCTGGCGCGAGATCTCGAGGGCGTGCTCGAGGTTCACGTTGTTGAAGAACTCCCGCTCCTCCTCCTTCAACCTCCGGAAGCGCTGTGCTTCAACGATGCCAGGATCGTCGCCTGCTCCGGGTCCCCTACGCCGCCTCCTCCGCCGCCTCAGCTTCTGCATTTGCGATGTAGGCCTCGTCCCACACCGCGAACCGTGGGTCGACTGCGTTGTTGGAGCTGTAGTTGGCGTCGGGCAGGTCCGGCTGCGGTGGTGGTTGAGGCGCCACAGGCAGTGCGCGACTGTTGAGGCTAAGCATGGAGTACGTCGTGCGGAGACGGCGCGACATTTTTGAGGTGGAGAGGGGAAAATGGCGCGGCGGCAGTGGTGGAGATGAGAGGATAGCGGTGGATGGCGTACTTACTAATAGGGGTGCGAACTACCCGCATTTACGGCGGCGTAGGCGGGTGGACACCGCGTGGCCAGTCGCCGCCCTCGTCGCCGCCTCGGTTTCTACGCAGGAGACCATTAAACACCGATGATAAACCTTCCCGCGTCGCTTCCGATGCGAACCGTCGCGTCCTCTCGCTGACAAGGTGCCCCCACCCGCAAAAACCGTCGTGCCGCGAGGCGCCGGCACGCCAAATTTGCGCCTTCGCAGGGGCCGGCACAGGGTTGCCGGTGCTTTTGTTGGGCTCGAAAAACCGTCGGCGCTATTTGAGGCGCGCCGGTGCGAGCCTATTTTCGATGCCGGTCCCCATAATGCTATCGGAGCCGCTATCGGGATCGTCGGTGGAGATGCTCTTACATAGAGCATCTTATCCCATCTTAAAGTTGATTTATTCAGCATCAACAAATGCTACTCATTATAGAAATTTGGACAAAGCAAATTTATTCATTACTAAAGCTGAAGTCAATAGGAGTACTATCCAGTCCACGGGCTAGTTTACCTATGGAAACATATTTCAGTATTTTAGCATGCAGCATAGCATCTTTCTCAATATCTTGAGTAGTCGAGTCTAATTAAACCTAAAATACCCGCTCATAAAGATGTAGGCGTGAGAATCAATTTTAGATTGGGTGGTTACTAGCTAGTGGGGTGGTTGTATCTCAGCTTACCAGAGTTTAAACCTTAGATTTATATTTGTGTGTTTCATTAGAGTGAATATTTTTTCAGTTGGAGGCAACGTTTTCATCGATAACGAGGTGACTGTGGTGACTTCATCAATTTCAAAATCTGATCTGCCGACTCAGTTTTCTGGAGATGCTCATACGGTAGGATATACATGTCTGCATTCATATGTGCGTGTGTATATGTGATCGTGTGCGTTTGTATTGTGTTTCTGACGAAAAAAAATTAGGCCTACAACGGGTTCTATGGAAATGACAACCCGACTGGCAGACGTATCAGAACAGGAGAGCCGCCATAGAAAGAGGAAGGCTTCCCCTCCAGCTCCAGGGCAGGCCTCCGGAGAGAAGAGAAGCAAAGCGAATCGCCGCAAACCCTAGCAGCGTCCTGCACCAAATCGACCGATCGGTCTCGTCCTCCCGGCCGTCGAGCTATGGCGCTACGCAACCTGGCCGTGAAGATGCGGATCCCGGCCTCGGCCGGGCCCCGGCTCCTGTCAGCCCCTCGCGTTTTGCCGGCGGCCGGTTCTCGGGCGCTCCCTTTCTCCTCCTCCTCCAAGTCCCCCATTAAGGTATCCTCCTTCTCCCCTGGACACCGCGCTCGCTCAAGCTAATTAAACCACTAGTTGGAGTAGGTAGTGCTAGAGCTTCCACCTGTATGTGATTATGTATGTATGCAAAATCGACCGGTCATCTCTTAGATTTCCCCCCACTCCAGATCTAGGTGCAAAAGGCACGCCCTTTGTGCAACTTCGTGGCTAGCGATCCAATTAAATACTGAATTAATCTTCCCAATAGGCTTTAACATATTGGTCAGTTGCTGATTCCGTCTTTCTATATACTTTGTGTTGGACTGTTCTAAATTAGCCCTAGCTACGGGTACGTATAGTATGTCATTGTGATTTTTGCGAGCCTTTCTTGCCAGGAGAAAGGGGTGCCATGATTGGTACATGCTGCTTACTTTCTACGTTTGTTCATCATCATCTGCTGTAGTCGTCATGGCATTTCAAAACTCATTGTTTTAAAGGTTGCAATGCCTTCACTGTTACAAATTACGCTTTGATTCGTATGCAAGTTGCTTAGTGATTATCTTTATAAACAGCATTTTAAAGACATGTACAGATCATTCTAACATTGTCATCATGCCCCCACCTGGATATTTTTCTAATTTTTCCTTGGTACAAGGCTGGTGTTTAGAATTCTTAAACTACTAGCAGGACTTAATCGTTTTTCAGGCAGGTTCTTGATTTCTTACTTGTCATTGTTAACTGAAAGATTTACAGTTTCGATGTGATGATTGCACATTTTGTGTCTTGTATGGTGTAAATTTTGTAAGAGTTGAAATAGAGTATTAACAATCAGGAATGATTGCCAAATAAACTTTTTGTGCAACTGTTAGCCTGTTACTTGAAAGGTGTAAACTTCGG
The DNA here is from genome assembly GCF_022539505.1 of Lolium rigidum. Classification (NCBI taxonomy): domain Eukaryota; kingdom Viridiplantae; phylum Streptophyta; class Magnoliopsida; order Poales; family Poaceae; genus Lolium; species Lolium rigidum. Next base: position 99,843,675 of record NC_061509.1, on the reverse strand, counting down.
GTAATATCTGTACTTATATAAGGTGGCAGCTTTTAGCACTGCCAATGCTCTGTCTCGTGATATTTTTGTTTCCCTATATCCTTACGTGGCATGTGAGAATAATAGTGCTAAATCTTGCACCGGATATTACCTTCTGAGCTTCTTTTACCCTTGTTGAATTGTAGGTCGCTAGAAGTTGGTACCTGTTACAGCGAGAGCATTATGATGATCTGACAAAAGAGTTAAGAAACTTAAGGTAAGAGCTATAACTCAACTTTCATTTGGTACTACTACTGATCAAATGGCTGATTATTATGATGTAATGCCTTACCCTTTCTTGTTTTTGCCAGCCGTCTGGTTTTGTGGACTGAAAAGTTCGATCGTTTCCTTAGGCGGGTTTACCTAGTCGGCACTCCTTTAGCCGCTGGTTGTGTGGTCCTAGAGTGGAATGACTATCGGAAAGCCAGTGAAGCTGCGAGGAAGTAATGGCTATCCACCACTCTGTTTACTAATGCTGATGTATGTAAGCACTCTCTTTATGGTAACTATCTGCAAGAGCAGGTAACCATCTGGCAACGATGGTTTGCTGTGTCTGTGTTGAACCCTATTGCTTCGTGGGGACAGTGGTTATGGTCTTCTGTAATTTGTGTAAGCGTACTTGTTTGTTGTACTGGTGTGTTGCACTTGTTATTGTTGATCTGATGAAAGTCCGAACAACTGGTTTTGTCAACTTTGTTCTGTGCAGTGGCAATGTGCCGACTTGTTCAACTTTGCCCAGCTTAGGTTTATATGTTTCCTATACACAAGTGTAGTTTTCCTGTTGCACGGCTTCTAGCCTTCTAGTGTGTTGGCTCCAGTGCTCGGTTGTAAATACCCCCTGTCTGGGCTGCCTCTTTGGCGAGAAGTCTAGAGTCCTTTTGTGTTTTGTTTTAGGAGTACATTCCAAGGCTTGTATATTTCTAAGAACATGTACTCTTAGCCGATCACGTTCCTCCCACCACATCTGAGATCCTTTCACTTGGTACAATCTCTTGCGCTTCAGCAGGCCAGCTTGTGAAGACCGTGAACTTGAGTGGACCAATATTTCAACCATGCCCCTACGCCCTTACAAGTTAGGGCATCTTCAACACCCTCAATTAATATGGAGTGGAGAGAGTATTATATTCCCTCCGTGCACTAATGTAAGATGTTTTAGATATTCTTAGAGTAGACTAGAAACAAATTAAAAGAAGTGCACCTAGACACTAAAGGTAGATTAGATACAAACAAAAATGAGTAAACCTATAAAAAAAAGCTAAACATCTTACATTTCTGCACGGAGGGAGTAGGATGCAATTATTAATAAACAATAGTCTCACAGTCAATCATGTTTCTGATGATGATCAACTAAAACATGCACAATAATAGAAGTTCGAAAAATTTCTAAAACAAAGCGGAGTCAAATGCCAACCCCATGATGAAATGGCAATGTGTGCATCAAGGTCGTCCAAACCGTGGCATAGGATGTAGCACTATCTTCAACAGTGTCACCCTACATCACTATCACCGAGCAATGTGCCACCTCCATCACAGTACATTGGTTGATCATCGCCACCACCACCACCACCATCCAAGTCAGCACCACCAGGACCATCGGAATGATCAACAACACCGGCCACAATGGCATGCAAGATGTTCTTGCCTTCTCCGTTCCATGATCTCATGGGATCTTATGGGATCCGGTCGGTTTTCATGTTTGTTTGTGTGGTTTCATGTCAGTCTCTTCCGATCTACGGTTGTCAAAATTGGGAATAGTTGATGCTCTCATGGTCTGGTCCTTTTGGAACTTAGCACAGTGACTTTACATGTGTCTACTACAACAAGCTCTACTACGATAAGATTTTCCCGGCTTCGGTGATGGAGGGGCGAGGATAGCGGTGCGCCTCCAGCTCGCGCTATTGTATATAGTCATTGATGGGGATATGCCATAGGGTGCCCACCACCAGGCTTAATCGCCGGACGGAAGGAGGACCATGGAAGGGTCGAGTCGCCAGGCGACTGGCCCAAGGCCCGACAATTGAGGCGAACACTGAAGACTTGGCGCGCATATAAAATTCTAAGTAGATATGCAAGTAGATATGCTCGATCTTATCTGATGTAAACCCTAGACCGGGGGTGCCTATATAAACCCCCGGGCTAAACCCTAGAAGGGATCCAATCTCCAATTCCGCATAAACCTTACTCCTAGTCGCCGAGTCGACTGACTGAGCACTCTATTGTAATCTAATCAAGCAATACAAATCTAGCGGGATGTAGGCCTTTTACTCCTCCGGAAGATTTCCTTCTCTTCTTTTGTAAGAGTGTAGCTTGCAGGACTTAAGTAATGACATCCGTTATCCGCCTTCTCTGGATGCATGCCGTCTCGTTTTTTCATACGTTGCCGGTCATGCCGTGCTTTTGGTGTATCTTTTGTCTTCTCATACATACCCAGGAAGCCTAGTAGGTTCACGCAAAAATTCTTCGTCACGTGCATCACGTCGATTGCAGATCGGACCTCTAGACTTTCCAATAGGGTAGCTCCCAACATATAGATTTCTTCTTTCACATGGGCGCATGTGACTATTTGCGTGATTCAGAACAGATTGTCTGCCAAGACCCTTTCCAAAGATTACTTTGAAATCCTTGACCATGCCAAATACATCATCAACACTACGGTGTATATGCTTCCTCCGGTGATCTGCCTCACCATTGAAATGATTTCATTTCCTTCTTACGGGATGCCTGATCGAAAGAAATCGATGATGCCCGAGTACACAAGCTTCTTACATTTATCTAAATATATACTTTAAGTCTCGCCTAAATAGTGTGTGCATGCATTATATCCCTTGTTTGTATGTCGTGAAAGGTTACTAAGAGCAGACCAATCATTGATGGTTACGAACAACAACTCTCGTAGGTCAAATTTCTCCCGTTTGTGCTCATGCCACACACGTACACCTTTTTCGTGCCACAACTGTAAAAAGTTCTTCAACTAATGGCCTTCGGTACACATCAATTTCGTTGTCGGGGTTCTTCTGTCCTTGGATGAGCGTGAGTTTGAGGTGGGCCGACAACCTTCTTAGCTCCACACGTACTAGCGGGCAATTCGTTATCCTTTGAAAGCATCTTCTTTATCATTAACTTCCCAAATCCCTTGTCAGATACACCATCTCTACCTTCCATTGTAGCAATTTCAGTGTGCTACCCAACTTTTTGTTGCCATCTTCGCAATTTGGGTACAATAATTTTTTGTGATCCTCTAACATGGACTCCAAATTCAACTTCTCCTTTTCACTTTCACAGTCTCTCTATGCATCAACAATGGACAAATGAAGATCATCAACTGGCTCATCTGATGCCTCCTTTTCAGCTTCCCACATTGTAGTATCACCGTATTCAGGGAACCTATAGTTTTCATCATCCTCTTCTTATTCATTGTCTTCCATTATAACCTCTCATTCTCCGTGCTTGGTCCATCAATTATAGCTGAGCATGGAACCAGTTCGAAACAGGTGGACGTGAAGGATTTTTGAGGATGAGTTACCCTTCTTATTCTTACAGACACCAAATGGACAACACATAAAACCGTTCCGCTTGTTTGCCTCAGCCACACCAATAAAACAATGCAGGCCCTTAAGGAACTCGACAGAGCGTCGGTCATCGTACACCCATTGCCGGCTTATCTGCATTATATAAGTATATCAAAACAACCTCATGAATAGAGAATTGACCAAATTAATACAAGTTCATCGCATTAAAGCCAAAGTAGAGTAGTGACCAAATTAATTAATATGTCTCGATCGAGTGGCTAACTAGCTAGAAGTACAATACGCAATCAATGCTAAAATTAGTCTCGGGCCCCAACACCCTAAACGCAGTCACGATGCATAAGCCAGTTGTAACTTTTAAATATCGTGGGGATCTTCATGTCTTTCTTATGAATACCACGATACTTCAGCTCTGGATGCTGACATGCTACTAACTAAAAAGAATAGGAATCAAATACATAAACTATGAACTACACATGCATTTTATCAACACATATTACCTCCATCCCATGGCTCATGACACCATGTCTCATTAGATGTTGCCAAATTATAATCATCGACCATTGCAACAATCAAGAACGTGCCTCATACTTACAACACATGGAATGAACAACAAAACTACTATATTCATGGCCATAAATGTTATTATTGCCAAAAATAAAATAAAAACTATGCATTGATTTAAAAACTTTCTACTCCATACTCATTTTGATCAATTACTAAGTAAACCACATATGCAGATATGCAAATTAAGAATTTAATTTGAGCTCGTATTGCATATAAATCAAATGAACTCCCACATATTACTCCCGAACTAAAATCCACAAATCCCTCTACTTGTAGAGCACGAACTGAGCTAAACTAGCAATGACAAATGAAAGGATGACGTTGCTAAACTTTTAGAACCGTTGGATAGATGGGGCGCTGCCAAATATTGACAAATCGTGGAAAAAATGGGATTGACCTCGAGCTCGGGGAGAAAACAGAGGAGAAAGCTTAGGCTTGGGCAGGGACGATGATATATATGAGGGGATTTAGTTCCGGTTGGTATCTCCAACCAGGACTAAAGGTCTATTTTGGTATCTCTGGCAGGGACGATGATATTTAGCCCCTGTTGTTATCTCCAACCGTAACTAAAAAGGTCCTATCTGGTCCTAAATTAAAGCTGGACGTGCCCGGACGCGGACAACGCGTGTGTCCAGCAGTGTGTGCCGCATACCCGCTTGGAAGCAACCCGAAGGCTGAAAGGCTAACCGGCGGCAGCGATGGACGCGACCTGACGGTAAAGGCTGACTATCGGCAGCGTTGGACGCGACCCGACAACTTCGGTAAAGCAGCTTTTCTAGTTGCACGACATGCGATGATTTTTTTGAATAGATACATCTGAATTCAAAGGCATATGGCTCTTTACCGATTTTTTAGATTCCTGAAAATTAAATAGGATATAGGAGTTTTCAGAGGTTCGAGATTTTGATGCAAAAAGAATACCGCCGTGGCATATGCTATCTATTGAAAACCTGCGGGTGCACCACCATCTTCCCTCTTCATCTCTTCCACTTCCTGCTTTTCCTCTCCTCTCTTCCACTTCCTCCTCCTTCCTCTCCCTCCCTCCGGCCACCACCTCCTCAAGGTACTTCCTCTGGCTATTTCCTTCGGTGACCACCTACTCGACCTACCTCCAGCCATGGATGCCTTTGTCGACATTCTTCCAGCGATCTATCCTCTCGGCGAGCTACTACACGGTCACGACGATGACCAAGGCGGCGATGGCCACGACCATGGGTGATATCTCTTGATTAAATCGAAGGGCTGCCAGTTTCAGCCAACCATGACACCAACTTGGTTATCGTGGATACATTATCGAAATATAGTCATTTCATGGCGCTCAAGCATCCATTTACAGCACTACAAGTGGCAAAAGCATACATGACAAATGTGTTTAAGATCCATGAGCTACCTCAAGCTATTGTCTGTGATTCACGTGATCGGATATTCACAAGCACAATGTGGAAGGACCTCTTCCAACTGACCTGGCTACTTGGCTCAAGGAACGTAAAGTGATGCGTGAACTGTTACACCACCAACTCCTGCGAGCTAAACATAGGATGAAGCATCACGAGGACAAGCATCGCAGTGAGCGTGAATTTGAGGTGGGCGATAAAGTTTTTCTTAAGTTGCAACCCTATATTCAGCAATCAGTGGCTCGCCGCCCATGGCAGAAACTGGTATTTAGATACTTTGCTGCAATGGGTTGGATCGGTGGCATACAAGATCGACTTGCTAGACGCGGCAGCCACATTCACCCAGTGGTGCATGATACGTCCAAAACGTATCTACTTTCCCGAACACTTTTGCTATTGTTTCACCTCTAATTTGTGTATTTTGGGT